>NC_043980.1:22851182-22951182 GCF_902150065.1 Myripristis murdjan
CTACGTTTTATTTATAACCTGGTCATTTCACTAACTTATTTGTTAGTATTAGTTTTTACATGTTTTATTTATCTATATATTTAACTTTTTTATTTATTGTTTGAACCTTGATGTTTCTTAATTCTCATTTTGTCATATGCTTTTCTTTAGGGAACAATGTTTTTAGCTCATGACTCATATTGTTTTGCTTTTTTTTCCCTTTGGATTAGTATACTGTACTTCAAGAAGGTTAGTTGAGTAGTCAGTAGAGTATCTCAGCAGAAAATCAGTGAGTATGGCTTTATGGGTGGCTGTTATCTTGATTTGTATTTCTTGGCTGTTTGGACCCTGTGGCACAGTGAAACTTGTTTTCACTTTCATATAGCACGATGGACTTAAAGACATTTATTTTACCTCACCACACTAAATCTGTGCATACTGGACATTGGAGCTGTTTGTTGGTAAATGCCAGCAACCCGAGCACAACATCAGGACAGCAGCTAGATATGCAGACCTGCTCATTTCATAGAGGTGTTTCTCTCATGAGAGCATTGAGCACAAGTGAAATGAACATTTGACACAAGCCAGACAATTAGAATTTAATCTCACTGAAGACCCAAGTGCATGTTGTTTTGCCCTCCCCACCTGAGCAGTAAATCGTTAACACATGAGCTGTGTTTTACATTCTTTATTTTCATAAGACATAATTGACAAATGAGCAGCTTTGCTTGATACTAAAAAATACTTCTTCAGATTAAGAAAAATTCTTTTAACTGGAGAATTAAAAAAAACTTTACTAATGTGACAGGAAAAATGGTTTATGCTGTGTTGCGCCTCTGGGCTGTGGGTAATGAATATTTTAGATTATATTTTAATTAAACCCCTTTCAAAATAAAAGTAATATTTCACCATAGACAGGTACTGTACATGCACAATGCTATATGGCAGTGACTGCTCATTAAAAGTTAACACTTTCTTTGCCTTGAGAGTCAGAATGATTTACTGACCGGGCCTGGTAAAGTGAGATGTAAATTGGAAAGAAAAATGGAGGCCATAGACATTGATTAATATTGGTAATGCTATCCACCCCCTCCTCTGTATTTGTAATGGCCCTCTCTCTGTTGGGCTGGCCGTGGGTCCTGACAAGAGGTATCCTGCTGGGCTTGAAATGAGCCTAGAATGGGAGCACGTGCCACAGAAGTGTGTGGAAAATGATCACTCTGTCATTCGCTCATTCCACTAGTGCTTAGTTCACCTTCCCAAAGAGAATGAAAGAGAGGAAAAAAGGAAACAAAAAATTTGGGAACAACATTTTATCCTTTAGGACAATGATAATGTCAATGTCAAGGATAGGGATGCAGAATTTTGGGCTCTAAGCTTGTGTACAAATGAGCGTTTCGGAAAAGAAATTCTGAAAGTAAAAAAAAAAAAAAAAAAAAGCAAAAACAATGCTGGCTTTATGTATGCTCGGTCGGACTGAGTGCTAATGCTGGGCTGCTATACCATGCTGGCTGGTAATTGCTAACACATGTGCTACCTCTGTCTCATTGCAGCCGGCCGAGGGAGTTCTGGCGCCTGGACTACTGGGAGGACGATTTAAGGCGCCGACGTCGCTTCATCAGGAACCCCTTCGGATCCACTCACTCTGAGGCTACGCTCAAAGCTGCAGCCGAACATGGTCAGTTCCCATTCGCCATGTCCCTGCACCTCTGCCTGCTGTATGTCCTGCCTGCCTTGCTCATTTGGTGGTATAGCACCAGCTACAAGGCAATAAAAATTAGCTCTACCATTGCAATAAAGATTTATTGCACCACAAGACACAGTAAAATAGCTCTCATTTGAATTTCCTACCTTGCCCCCTATTATGCAAAGGCGCATTAATACAAAATCAGTGAGTGCTGGCATCTGTGCTTTGAAAGTCGTGTTTGAACTATGAGTAGATGTTAAATTTCAGAGTTGAAATGTGATTTTTTTTTTTTATTATTCTTTTCTATTCTTGCATGACAGCGGCTGATATAACTGGTAAGTAACATTCAAGCTTTCCCTTGTCTGTTTTCCTTTTGTATGTCTTTCATTTGAATAAGGGGATTTTTTTTTTCTTTGATTTGATTTTTTTGTTTTGTTTTGTTTTGGGGGTTATTTGATCTGATGCACTGACTTTTGCAGTTTACCCATGACATGTTATTTTGTACAAGGATAAATGTGTAGGTGAGAGGCAAATAAAATACAAGTAAAAAAAAACAAACAAAAAAACACTTATCTGTTGTGATCAAAACAAAATGTATTTTAAATTATATGATAATGGTGGATTGACTGAGCTAATGTCTATTTTCTTTATACAGTAATACATGTAATTCATGTGTCTTGCAGATTAAATGTAATTTAGGTGAAACACAGTATATTCATGTAGAGGAATGACTGCACATTGTATTTGGAGCCTCTCAAAGATGAGGCGAGATTGAATACAGCTTCATCGATGCTCCTCCATTACCTGGAATAGAGAGTTGTCACTAAAACCAACAGCATTGATTACCTTTGCCTTTAGCACTGGAATTAGTTCCAATCAATGTTCCCCTTGGTCCATTGTTTCTGTGCACTTGTCCATAAGAACAGGTGCAGATTTTCAATAAACTGTGACCGAGAACAACTTAACATTCCCAACAGTCACTTAAGCCACAATATCTAAATGACACATGCTCCTGCATTCGTATTAGGAGTCACGTTTCTCTTGTGGAGCACATGTAATCCCTTATTTCTGCTAAGATAGTATCCTGCGCGCACCGGGGTTTGCAATCACAGCCATGCGGGACCTAGATTTACCAGCTCAATCAATTATTCTCCGCAATAAAGCTCCATTTCTGCACCAAAAATGTTTTCAATATGTCACCTGCAAAAGTCCCCTTAAATGTGACATCATTCCCAGAGACAAATGGCCAGTGTGACAGGAGTCAATAACAATGTGATCTAAAAGCAATAAGTGTTGGGGATCCCAGAATCCTGGGAGACCTCTGCTGTACAGTAATGGCTGCAGTGTGGAGGCAGCTGGAGACTGGGACCACAGACCAGCCGGTCACTGCAAGCAAGCCTCTGAATTTTGCCCTGTCTCCACCTTAATTCCTCCTGATTTTCCCTTTCAGTGCTAACTTGTGAGAGAGAACTGACATAGCACTTATGTGGCTTTACTGAGTTCCATTAGCTGAGTAAAATTAGAAGGTATTTACAATATTTTGTGCTATAAGTGGATGATTCAGAGATTTCATATGGTGTTCAGCTTTATTCAAAACTGTTTCAACTTCTATACTGCATATATTCATCACTGAGGGGAAGACAAATTCCTCCAAACAACATTTGGTTTCAAAGTCAAGTCTGTGTAAAAATAGCCACCAGCCAGCTGTGGCAAGGGTATGCTACCTCAAGAGAGCATATTGCCTGGCTGAAGTATGGGAATATATCATTAAAATAACTCTTTGACATTGAAGCCTGACGGCGTCCATTTTCTGATGTAACCTTTCGTCTTGTTTTAGTCGACCCGACATTTGTTACGGAAGTGCGGCTCAAGATGAGACTGCAGGGCTGAGTTTTCAAACAGAGTACAAAGGTCATATCTGGCTGTAATTATTTTCATCAGATGGGGAAGGAAAATGCAGTCTCACTCTCTATGAAAATATTTAGTATACGATCAAGTCTGAATTTACCCTGTTTTCTATGGCTACCTGTGGTAACACGTTCCAGCTCTCACTCACAACATTAAACATTTTTGTACTGTTTTGAATGAAATTATAAATATAAAGTACATTTTACATTCTTCAGTTAGAAACACTTTGTCCTTGATATGAACAGGAAATGTGCAGATAAAACATATCTTTTTTGCATTATAAACATGGAGAAAACATGCATTTCTGTATTTAGGTTATGGACAACTGTGATCATTCATACCCTGCCAAGATGATTTTCACTGGAGAGCGCGCGGCTGCCAGTAGGCTTGAGTAGGCTGTTATGTATTTATGGCTGGAAAGAGCCATCTTTTCTGGGGATTGATTTGGTCTGGTCCAGGGCCCGTGCAGCAGAGGTGGCAGAGTAAATACCTGAAGACTAATGTCTCTGTTCTGGTAATCAATACTCACCTCATGACCACACTCCTGGCTACACTCTTGTTAAAAACAAATTTGTTAATTCTGACAATTTAATTGCTGTGACCATGCATGCATTGCCTTGCATAAGCAGGTAGTTGAAGCTCTCAGTAGGGAAATGGGCTCTTGAAAAAGTGCAACCTGGCTGGGATTTATGCACATTTCTGCTCCTTGTGTGATGAGAGATTAGGTTGAAGTGCCCGGGTGGATATTTTGTTAATGTGCCATACCTCTTCATCACAGAGATTGTTCATTGTTGGCATTTCTGGTTCTAGTGCCGGAATTTATACTTACAAGACATTTTTAAGTTTAAAAGTGAGATATTTGTCATGGTTTTGAATATATAATTCAAAATATCGATTTGCATTTTCAGTCTTTACTGGTTTAATTGCTACTTTTATTACAAATATTTCTCCATTTCATATCTGCACACTTTGTAGGAGTGAGTCCAAATGTTGAAACCTTGTGTCTTTACGGCTGAATAGCCATTTCATGGGCATGCAAGTTCCAGCAGATACCACCCGAACTCCTTCAGGCACATTCACACACACACACACCCACACCCATACACGCACTGTCAGAATAACACAAAAATAATAATGCATGAATATTTACCTGTGATAATTCCAGTGACAACTTAGGACCCAGCCCAGCGTTTATGTGCACATTTCTTTCATCTGGGGCCGGTTAGATAAGGCATATATCTAGTTGGAATAACTTTTGCTGCTGTATCTAATAAAAGGTAGCCAAACAGTGTGTTCAGTTTTTTCTTTGTGGTAGTTAATTCTGTGTATATAATCCAAAGACGCTAGCTAATAATAAATAGTGTTTGAGTAATAGAAGTAGCAGGGTTTTGGATCACCCCAAGGTGTAGTTGCATCTGATCCTGCATATTGGTAAGGGCCCACATGAGCATGTTTACAATGGAATGCACAGAAGTTCAAATACATCTCTGTTTTTAAGCTCATCTGACAAGTCCCCTGTCCACTTGCTCGGTGTGAATACAATGGCATGTGGTACGTATTAGGGGAGCTGGTAGTAATTTCAGTGCTGCTAACTAAAGAATTCTCCAGGGAGGCTTAATTACAGGAAGACCATTCTAAATATCAGTGAGCTGCATATTTCCATGACAAGAAATTTTTCAGACCCACTCTTCTAACAATTTCAAAGTGCATAGCCACATGATGCGATGGTGCATTTTTAGAAAATGCAACCGATCTCCCCTCAGGTGATGATGAAAAAAAAAAAAAAAAAAAAACTCCAGCAGTTATTCATTGACTTGATGCATGTGTTGCTTCTACCAGAATTCTGGAAGAGAAAACACGCACACACTCACATACACAGAGGCTGCAAAAGGACTCAATATATTGCCAACTATGTTTACAAAGAGGGAAGACTTGCCAGTCCTCACTTTATACTGTGTACTTGTGTCTGTGGGTCCTTATGCATCACTGGGGAATGCAGGGCTCTGTAAATGTTTGCAGATTACCATTTTTCTTAAATAATCTATTTGTAACCTCAAGTCATGTTCAGTTGGAATCAAAAAGTGCAGTGTGCGACCCTCACTTTGTTAAAAAAAAAATGTGTTTGACTAATCTCTGGATGAAATACCATTTGTTTTGATGTATGTTCAAGGGCATAAATTCAGTTTTAGGGTGTATTTGGGGTGAAGATCCTGCCAGTCATTTTGCCCTGCTGCATGTAGCTTTCCATGTCTGATTCGGAAATGCCACTACCAAATCAAATTTAGATTCCAGACAGCCAAGTAGTGCTGCTGATCAGCTGTGCAACTTGTTGTAGTGGTAATACACCTAGTTAAAATCGGTTCACCCACCTTGTTGAACCTGATAGATAGATAGGTAGAATGCGGCATACTAAGTTATTTTATGAGGATAGCTAAATTAATCCTTTTCTACACATATTTTTGTCCAGATTGTGTGGTGGCAAAGTTGTTACAATGGTTGGTGGTCATGCTTTACACAGCTTTGTATTTAGCTCTGCAGTGGGAAAACTGTGAGCCAATGTGCTGGGTAAAGTTGAAAGTCCCTTGTAAAGATAAGTTTCTTGGCCTTTTGCTATATTATTTAATTCACAGTGTGGAGTGACAGGGAAGATAGAGAGAGTGAAGATCCACGAAGATCATCAACCGGACCGCAGACGTATATCAGCAGAGGCTGCTCTGTTCAGGCCCAGCTATTAACCGCGTTAGGATAGCCTTTCTCTGCCGCTTTAACTGCATGTGAAAACCGTTACCCGGAACATCTCTTTAGTTGGTCGACCTCCTGAAATTTGTGTTTTATAACGAACTGAAAAAAGGGGGAAAATGTGCTTGAACCATGTGATTATTTAAGCTTGGATTCCCTTCAGACCTTTGCAGTGAAATGCAGTTTAATAATATTTGGTCTCGTCCCACGACGTGGCTTTGATGTTAATTTAGCTCTGTAATTTATGAGCTTATCATTATGATATGTTTTGGGTAAAAAAATAAAAAAAGACATCCTTTCCTCCCCCAGCTTCCGAGGAGGATATTCTCAAAGGCAAGCAGTCCATCCGAAGTCAAGCTCTGGGAAATCAAAACTCGGAGAGTGAGTTATTGTTGGATGGAGACGATGACACTCTGTCATCCTTGGAGGACAAGGAGTTGGAGAACTTAACAGGTAAAGTTGCACATCCATTGCTCTTCTAATACTTGTGTCTCGAGCCCTCTAACCCCCTCCTATTCCCGCTGCGGCATTTCTCCTGCATCCCACCCTGGCAAGATACGCCTGGAGTCTAATATTCCCCTTTTGCATTGAGATGACTCCTGTTGTCTACTAAATAGTCACGTTATAGTGGGGTTATCATAAATACTCGCTTTTTATCTTTTGTGATATCATATTCCCATATAACCTTACTTTTTGCTGTATTTGTGGCCTATAGTTTCCTTTAAAAAAAATAAATATATATAGCGGATTAGTCCGTCTTAATGGCAGGACGTGCGGGCTTTTGATGTGCAGGGAAAACAGGATTCCGGGCTCTTAATGAGAGGGGATCACCACCATTACCTCTGACAAGTCCTTTTCATTATGGCCCCAATGATCGCATTAGCTTTGCATCTCCTACACTTGATAGGAGAGGGCGGGAGGAAACACACATCCTCCGTGTACTGACTCTGGGTCTGCCTTAAAGGCTGTAGCCTCGGCGTGAGCATCAAAATACAGAACACTACACTTTTTAATCCAGCAGTAACTGCACAGCAGATTAGAATACACGCTGAGGTTGTTATGATGAGGGTCATTTCTTGTCGCTGATTCATGAGGAAAACCCGCACCCATTAGCGAAAAAGTTTTAAACCTCTGCAGTAGCCTGATTGCCTGATCCGGTGACTGCAGACACAACACCGCGGGCCTCATACTTGCTTTGAGGCCTGTATCCAACTTCGCTTGATTTCCTCTTGCGCCTATTGCTATTGATATCTTTTTTTTAAGTGACCTTAATTAAATATCAGAGTGTGCTAATCGGATTGCATTATAATCCGCATTTTTTTATTTGAAGTGACAACGCGCTCACTAGACTAAGCTGCATAAACGGGGCTCAGGGCGCTATTAAAATAACGCAATTGGATGACAAGAGGATTAAACGTTGAATCCTGTCTGCTGAAGTGACGTGCGTCCCGAGTAGAAATTGCCGAGCGAGGTTCTCCTCGACAGGAACCTCACCTTCTCTCAAGCAGCTGTCTGGTTGAGGTATAATTGAATGTCTTTGAGTGGATGGGGGAAAATGTTATTTCACCCCACGGATAACATGTTAATACACACGAGCACCAGAGGCACAGAAATGAATATATCTGTTTATTCCATCCGTTTGCATGAGAGAGGGTGCTTAGGGAAATCAAGCCGGGCTCCGAGCCTCCTTTTCTGCAGCTCACATCTGCAAATACAATGCCTCTGCATATGTGCAGAGCCGGGCAGAGCTTACATCCACAGCTCCCCTGAGCCGGGCTCTCATTGTCATACTGGCATAAATTAAGATTGATGAGAGATTAAACAGAGCTTCACCCACCAGCCCGCAATCAATGGATTCTGATGGACAGTCGATTCTATTTTTTGACAGATCTGCCTCAAAGCTTTCCAAGTTTGATATTTTATTTTAGTAGCAAGGTAAAATTTGGGGGCAAAAGGTTTAAAATACTGTATGCATTCTTGCAGCCTATATGAGGCTTACTGCGTGTTCTTGTTGCTACAAAACTGAAACTAATCGATGAGTAGGATAAGTTTGTGGATTATTAAAAGGAGGATAGTGTCTGAGCTAGCTGAAATAGCCTGCCATTTGAATACTGCAACTTTAAACATGTGCATTATACAGCCATTAATTTGTGCATATAGGTAAACAAGTTATTGATTATTTTATGCATTTATTTTCTGTTCCTCTCACCCACTCAGCAATTTCCTCCGCATTCATTAACCATATCCAGGATTGTAGGCCCACAGGGGTTTCTCTTTTTTTTGCTGCCCTTACCAGGCAAAGAGCCATCAAAGTCATTGCGCTCCCTTGTTGAGTTTTATATGTTTACCTTTACACTGCTAGTGCTTTTTGAAACGGCTGCGTCTTTTTCATATGGAGAGATGGGGGTCACGCCGTTTGTTTTCTGACCGGCCCTGTTCTTGGCCTCTGTCCTCCAGGCCCAGTAAACTTGAGCACCGCTGCTCAGCTAGTCGCTCCGGCCGTAGTGGTGAAAGGCACCCTGTCCATCACTGCCTCGGAGCTCTACTTTGAGGTGGATGAGGAAGAGCCTGGCTTCAAGGCCATCGATCCAAAGGTAAGTGACCGGCATTTGACTGATCAGGCCTCATATTGTCACTTTTGTCACTTATATGCCATGTTCAGCTTCCCTAACTCCGCTAAATGCGATCAAACCGTCTATCTCTACATGGTAAAATATTAGAAGTAACATTTTATTATTCTTTTAAAATAGTAAACTACCTAAAATGCTAAAACTACCATCTTCCAAAGTTTGTGTCAGAGTCTGATACTTCATTAGCGAAGAGGAACCTCAGTCAGTCTTTTGGTTATGATGCAATAACTAGGCTATTTTCTTTGGGAGTGAAAAAAAAAATCTTCAGTTTTCTTCTCTATAGGCCTATTTATAGATTAACATATTTTTATTCAGCATTTACAAAGCAACACGTAGTCCTCCGAATGTGCATGTTTTATATATATATATATATATATATATATATATATATATATATATATATATATATGTATGTATGTATGTATAGACGAATAATTTAGTTTAAAGGACATGCTGATCATCATTGTCTAATGTGACTCATCAGTTCAAAAAACATTTTAATAAATGAACGACGAAACTATAGAGGACAAAACCTAAATCAAGTGGTAAATGCACCAGGCCTTGCTGCAGCAATGATCAATTACTGTCAATCTGCAGCACGCATATATCTACGAGTGTATTATTTCACGAAGCCGATGTCATTTATTAGAACAACATCGTGAGCAATGTTGTCTTCAAATTTAAGAAAAGAAGAAAAACAGCGTTTCCATTAAAATTACGAAACGTCACATTGACTAAGCCTGTTGGACAGACTGTTGACCTACAGGTGGTTGTGTGGTGGTTCATGACTTCTCTTGCAATTTAACTTGAAGGATTATTTCATTAAAATATTTTGTGTGGTGTGTGTGTGTGTGTGTGTGTGTGTGTCTGTGTGTGTAATTTTGGGAATATATTTCAAATATATTAAAACGGTTTCAGTGTATTTTATAATAAACTCCATTAAAATAAACTTAACAATAGATGGGGTAATAATAAAGGTATACTGCATTAAAACAAATGAATTAATCACATTGAGGTTTCAGTTTTAGCTGTGGGCCTTTTTCTTTTGCTTCTAGTAAAAGAAAAACTAAATGCCAACATCATGTGGCTTACTTGGGCTATGGTCTCCCAGGCCTATATATAATAGGCATGACTTGATTTACATTCATGCGGACATCTTTTTGAGCCTCTGATGGAGCATACAGTAAAAAATAACCTTTAGGCTAAAAGTAGACTTCATGAGGCCCACGATGAGTAAATCTTTTAATTTTGCCAAAACATTTTCCTATTTTACATTTCTTTTGTTGATCACTCAAATTAGTTTTTTTTCTCTCTTTGAAATGGATATTTTAATTATTCTCTTCATATAAAATTACAAAATGAAATGCAAGAGATTTGCCTGTCATCTGAGCTGTCAAAACATGTCAAGACACAAGGCCAAGTTGTAATTTAATTTGCAACGTTTTATTAACATTTCATTTAAGTCACATAATGAAAAATTTGAACTTGGCACGCTACATTTTATTCTTTTCACTTAACGATTTTGTGCATATATTTAAATAAAAGTTTCTTCACTTTGTGAAAACATTTAAAACAAGACAACTAAAAGTTGACATTGAGCTGAAAATGTACCTTCACTTTCTCTGGCAATGGCCCAATTGCTCCATTTTGTAAAAAGATTTTCTTGCTGTTTGCTCGCTTCATTATTTTGTTTCTGATTTTTTTTCACATTGCTTGGAGAATCAGTTGGAGAATCACCTTCCCCTCCTCTTTGAAGTGTTATCCCAAATGTCCCTCGGTACTATTTCAACAGTCAATTTATAATTTGTCCAAACTTTTAGCATTGGTGAGGATTTCCCTCGCTAGTCTCCATGTCTGCTTGGCAGCAGCCTCGAGGGCTGAATGAGGCTTTCCCTGAAACAAGTCCAAGTTTGGCAAGAAGTAATGGGGACATCTGCGACATTGCAGACAGGAGATGAGCTGCAGCAGGATGCCGTTGAGTCGGTCTCCGAGGCAAGACTCGTCCCAGTCGGTCTCTCTCGGATGTTTCTCGCACTCGTACAGCAGCAAGGTCTTCATGTGGTAGTTGTTTAGAGGCTGACCCGGTAGCTCCAGGTGACGGTCCCTCAGAGTCTTCAGGATGGACAGACACTTCTTCCTGCAGCCGGCCATCAGCAGCCTATTCTCGGCCTCGCTGAACTGCAAAACCCAGGCGTCGCTCTCGGCGGAGCTCTGCTTCCCTGTTAACGAGTAGCACTCTTTGGAGAGGAGGTTGAAGCCCTCGGCTTTGACTTCGGCTACCCGGTTAGGACCAGGCCAGGGGATGTGGGGCATGGGCCACTGAGCTGCGCTCCTAGGCCAAATCCCAGTGCACTTGAACGCGGGAGTAATCTGCACCACGTACCTCTCCCTTATCCGTAGTTTGACCTCGCTGGTATCCGCTACCATTTTAACCACGTCGCGGTAGCTGCATTTATCCACGGCCTGTGCTACCAGAGTCTGAAACCTGGAGCGGATTTTTCTGGCTGACAGGTAGCCCGAGGCAGTGATGAACTCGACCCACAGTGACATGCTCCTTTTACGGCCGTCACTCAGCTTCAGCACCGCGCAGCCGGGCAAGGAGCCGTCGTCCACAAAGTTGAACACCCCCATTTGGTTTAGGTACAGCACCACCTCAAACTCATTGGGGGCGATGACCTCCATCCCCTCATAGCGCGCCTCTATCTCACTGAGAGAGCTGATAAAACGGGGCTCCTGCACTTCCACCTCTTTCAGGACATCCGACACCACTTTACAAACCTCCCTGATGGTCTTCGCAATGGCCGCTTTGCGAGTTTGGCATCTCTCGTTGTAATATTTGTTTAGCTGGTAAACCAGCTTTGCCTGCGTCGCAATCATGTTTGGGCAGAGGTCCGGGCTGTACACCGGAGAGTCGCAGTAGGTTGACGGATCCAATGCTTACCGGTAAAGCCAGAGGCAAATGCTTCCCCGTGCAGTAAAATGTATAATCAAAGTTTTTTTCCTGCTTTTACAGCGGATGGACGTCAGTGGAGGAGGAAACGGATAGGGATGCAACGTAATAGGCTGCTAAATATCAGTCCAACTCATATGCACTTCCAGTACGGCTATGTAGATTGAGATTTGGGTCGTAGGTTACCATCCGTGTCCTGAACTGCAGAGGCTAAAGGCGAAAGCAGCATGTGTGACCACTCATCTCTCCCTGCTAGTTGCGCACGGAAACAGTTATTCTCTCCTCTGTCCTCCGCTCACTTTCGTCCACACTCAGCTGTGTGAGCTGGACTTGTGTAGTTTATGAATGGTTCCCTTAGCAAGAGTGAAAGGGGTCGGGCTTCTCTTCCTGCAATCATCTGCAGAGCTGTCAGTGCAGGCAGCCAATCAGAGCAGGCAGACACAGACAGTCCTGCAGGAGAGGTATCCAGTCCGCCTCACCACCATCTGGGCGCAAGGAGCTGTCCGCAGCTCCCAGGTCGACACAGGCAACGATAAACCTACGTGTATACAGGCCACATGCACTGTGCACCGTCCAAGTTAAAAGTAGGATTATTTCCAAGGCAGTTGTTTGTCTTTACCTGCAATTTCGCTCGGTTCCTTACTTTGTTTGGGAAACTGAGAGAGGGCACAGTGTGACGAGTCTGCAGCTTTAACTTAATACCTGCTTGTATTATGCAGATAAGTCTCTGTTTCTGTTTTGAAGAAAATTTGCATCTTCGTATTTTCCCTCTGAAAGACTGTAACTGCGGCATTTTTCCCCATTGACGACGGGTGTTGTTTATTCTCATTGGCATTGGCTTCATATGTCTGAGCAGTCTCGTACCCCACTTTTATCATTTAACAACTCTGAAGTGCATTGGGCTAACTTTTAGATCGTGCACGCCTATTTTTTTACGTTTTTACCATTTTGCTTTGTAAGCACTAAATATGGAATAACTTGAGACTGAAGCAATGGTAGGTTATAGCTTTAATACTTAATGAGATCAGTTAATTCAACGAGCATAATATTTATGGTTGAAATTAAAATTGATTATGGTTAAAAAAACAAAAAACAAAAAAAAAAAAACAACAGCAACAACAACGACCAGAGCAAAAAAGACCTCTAGCCTAACACTAACTTCTGTGCTTCAAATAATCACGTTCTCATTTAGGACTAGCCTACATAGTATTTATTTTTTTTTTATCCTGGTGTGTTAAATCGCTCAGCAATATACCCGAATTTAATTAGATCTTTTATTAGCCCAATATCGTCCCATCTTTTATGCTTTTTCACATTCTTTTGCGATTATAATCGGTACATTTCAGGTTTGGAGGCGAAGATTGCACCTGCAGCTCAGGCTCAGAAAAGACAGACAGGTTATTGTCACTCACTTGACTAGCTTTGTGAGCAGATTAATGCTATGTAATTAAACGTTTCCAGTGTTAATTATGTAGTGTATTATTTATTGAAATAAGTGAAACGATGGGGTCTCCGCGGTTTACCTCAGTCTGAGGCGTTAATGTGCCCAGGGGTTTATCGCCGTGAACCTTGTCCTTTCTGAATAATTTAAGCAGGGGTCTCTCGGAGGTTGTAATTGAAGTCCCCTTGTCACCCCAGACTTCATGTTGGCGGACTTAAGAAGCCATCACTCGCTCCCGGGGACAAGGGGCAGGGCCGAGAAACAAACAGACACATTGAATGTATTGTGGAAAAAAAAATCATGAAGTTTTTGCGAAGTAGTGTAGCCTATCCTTTTCAACGCGATGTCTCGTTTTAGTGAATGAAGTCGAGGCGGTTTACCTTAAAAAAGTCTTTAGGATGTTAAATGGACATTCTGCACGTTTTTCAGGTATGGTCCCTGAAATTACTTTTCGTTTCAATTTAATGTTATATTTTCATCGTTTTTCATTATTTTAAACAAAAACTCTTGTCAGGCATGGTGCTTTTAAGCGGATTCTCTGATTTTTCCAGCAATTAAATTATGGCGTCAAGATTCCAGTAGCCACAGTGTAAATGTTCCTTGATAAGAAAATATGATACAGTAATAATCAGAGATCGTTAGACCACAGAATGCAATTATCATAATAATAATAATAATAATAATGATAATAATATCTTGAGAACATGTTCTGTCTGAAATGTTGATGTCAGGTGTTGAGGCCTACTGTAGAAGCAATCTGCATAGAAAAATGCACGCATGAAAAAGTCGGTATGATTTTGTATTTCTTTGCAGACTGGATGAGGCTGCATACAGCCCACAATGCTACACCTAATTTACAAGGGACACAACAATACTGCAAGAATAGATGGCAGCTTATTGTGCAGTGAGACATGGAGGAAATGTTAGTAACTTTTATATTTCACAAGAATACAGATTTTAAAAATGGAATAACTAGACTTTATAATCTCTCTCTACACAAATATTATGCATAATGTTGCACATTTATGCAGCAGTGCCTTGCAGCAGCTTGTTTACTGAATTGAAATAGCTAACTATGCACATGATCCTGAAAAAAAAGGTGCAATATTTTCAGAAAAAAGCCAAAGATTGATGAGCCCCCTGCTTTCAGCTGGCATATCCTCTGGACTTTATCATGTAGCCTTTTCCTCAAGTGGTGATGGGGCTTTAGGGAGTGGGAGGTAATTTGTGATTAGAATTTATCATTTAGCCAAGTCTGAAAAGAGATATGGACCTGCTGAATATTTGAACTCAAGTCAGTGAGAACAAATAATTTCACGCTTTCATAAAGGAGTAAACACACGTCAGTCTTGCTTTACTTAGGACCACAAACAACATATTTGTTAAATCTAGGCCACAGACTTTGAATTGCAGCACTTAAATGACATATTATGCATTTTAATTATGTAGTCCATGGGTGAATGTTTTGCACTGTTGGCATTAACTTTGAATTAGCAGGGCTTGCTCACACCACCTAGAAGAGTTTAATTAGTATTGGTCTCAGTGGTGAATTTTAGTGTTATATTCAGAGCAGCGTCATCCACACCAAGGCAATAAATAAATAAAAATATCAAGGGGAAATATTACTGGGAATTGATAGTGAATCATGACATTTGGATTTGATGCACAAGTTAATATAATAAACAGATTGGCTCTGAGTCTTAGAGTGAACTTCCATTTGGGTATGTTTCCCAGAACAACTAGGAGGATAGAGAGAGAAAGACTGTGGCAACACAATCTACAGTCGACCTAGCAGCTACTTTGATTTATTGTGAAGTTTTAAAGAATTGCTAAACTGTTGAGATTTGGCATTCTTTCCCTCTGCATCATACCCAAGTGAAGGAATAGTGATCTTAATGTAGCCTTGGAATTTCAGCGGCTGAAAAAAGGCAGAAAGACAGAAATAAATGACTGAAAATATGTCGGGGTGTTTGATTTCAGTGTGACTCTGTTTATTATTAAGCACACAGATTCAGAGAGATTAATGGACACTACTTGGAGTGCAAGTGTCCAAATATTATGAGGGACATGCTGACTGTAGCTTAATGAAATATATGGCGACAGTAAGAATGGCTTTTAAAGACAGCAGCCATCTGAAGTTTTTTTTTTTTTTTTTTTGACATTGTAGATTGGAATGGATTTTATTAAATGTCTGTTTTGGCAGCTGATTTGGCAATACATTTAGTTATATCTCTGAAAATTCAATTCATTTCAATTCAAATTCATCTTACAGGCACATCCTTGATCATGTATATGTGTTTCTTTGCATTGCTTTTTATATGAGGGTATACTGTCTTGTCTGTGTGCAGACACAGATCTCAACAAAACCTAAAGGGTTTCATATATTCATATTGTTAGAGCAGAGTAAAACCACATGCCTCCCAATCTTATGGTGCCCAGACAGAAAACAACACATGGAGCAAAAGTATGGTCTGCACACTGAAGCTAGGAGCAGCTTTAGTAGACTAGAAGCAGCTTCCAGCATGTGGACTATCAGTTATCCCCGATAGTCAGGGTATGTACGAATGTAAACGTAAGGCATCTTGGGCAAAATAAAAGCAAATGATTTATGAGACTATGTGGAAAGAGAGACTATACCTTCAAGAAAACCAGCAGCTTCAGAGACTACATTGAACTTTTTTTTTTTTTTTTTTTTTTTTTTTGCTACTTCTTCTTCTTCTGCTTTATATCCTGAAAACATCCAGAATCATATGTTGTTCCTAAAGAGCTTTCCCCTGGTTTATATTGACTAGAGAAAAGTCCAGGGGCCTGGCAGTGAGCCCTTTGATCTGACCCTGTGTGACGACTCCACATTGATCTGCTCACCAACACCCAAT
Source organism: Myripristis murdjan (assembly GCF_902150065.1). Classification (NCBI taxonomy): domain Eukaryota; kingdom Metazoa; phylum Chordata; class Actinopteri; order Holocentriformes; family Holocentridae; genus Myripristis; species Myripristis murdjan. The sequence goes on from NC_043980.1 coordinate 22,867,393, forward strand.
AGTATTCATGCCTGTGCAAGTCTCTGCCAGCTGATCAGCACTGGTGCTGCTTCCCGTTCCTTCTCCCCTCCTCTGTATTTTCTCTCTGTGTATCTTTCTGCCCTTTCGGCTTTTTTTCTGACTGCCTGTCTCTCTTAACCCTCTCACTCACTATCTCTTCTTTTCCTTCACCCCAGTTAGAGAGCTACCAGATTACCCTGAGTAGCCCCAGGTGGCTGGCTACTGTGTATACAACACTACAGTGTTTTTATAGCACGGCTTACAATGAAGTTAACTACTTACAAGACACACTTTGCCAAAGAACACATATTAAGCCCCTTATATGACGACTTTTACAAAAAAAAAAAAAATGGCATGCTTATATTTAAGCTGAATTTGAGTTCAAATTTAATATGCTTTCTAGGCACTCTGGTGTATCTGCTTGTTGAATTTTTACATTATATACATATATACATGTGTTGTGTATGTATTTGATGTATATACATACAAGTGCAATTGCTGCTTGATAAAATAATACTCTTTTAAGTGAGCTACAGCAAAATGATCGCCAGTCAAATTAACAATGAAGTTGCGCACATGATGTATGTCTGCCTTTAAATAATGACAACATTCCTTTTAGATGTCACTGGGTTATGGCATGGTATGAATAATAAAGATATTTGAAGACGCTCTGACAAACTGAATGACTTTCCTTCAGGGAACTTATTAGAATAAATTGGGTTTGTTTTACAGTCGCTCGATATAAATAAAGAATTCAAAGTTGAGTTCAGAGGCCCTTTGACGTTAGACAGTGAGAGAGAAAAATGTGCAACAGTTTTACTCCTGTGTCTGCTTGAGTTAGTGCGCTTTGTACTTCCAAGTGAATGATAAGGGAGGGGGATGTCAGTGCTAGGCATTTTTAGCTAGTGTTCCTTTTTTCTCCTTTTTTTTCCTCTGGAAACATGATAGGTGCAGGGGAAAGTGGCTCACCGGCTCACTTACAAAACACACAGACACACACATTCACACATGTGAAGAGAGTGAATTTTCAGTGCTCTTGTTCACACATTTCGTCGCTGTCTTCCAAGCCCGGATGGACCCAGCTGCTCCCTCGATAGCGAGCCCGAAGAAAATCATCCCAGGCTACTAATTGCTTGGCAGGCCCCTGCATCTGGTCGGCAGATAGCAGAACTGATGATGAAGTCATGGAGCAGATGTGTGAGTGTGTTTGCCAGTGTGTGTGCCTGTGTGTGTGCGTGTGTGTGTGTTTAGTAGCACCCTCTCTGTGTTTAGACACAAGCCATCAATATTGCATGTGGAGTTATTGTTGCATAGCCACTCCTTGAGACTCGTACTATTACATGAATGAGGAAGTGAAACGGTTCTCCTCCCAACTGATTGGTCAAAGGAAATGTTAGCACAAACCTGATTGGAGGATCTTGTAACCCTCCCTCAGAGCCCTGCTGCAATCAGGGTGTAGTACAGGCTATATTTAGGGAGCATTTGTTAAGTATTAAACAAATGTTATTGGGAAACTGTATAAAAATGTCACTGAAAATGGGCCACACTTACATGCAAAAGAACAAAAGAACTGATTTGTAGAAAAAGTAGACAGATATATAATATATAAATATTCTCCTAAATTTTCTGATGTTTGTTCATTTTCTTGGGCATAACAAAGCATAGTTAAATGAATGATCATGCCATCCCAACACCTGCAGCTATTATGATAGAATGTTATGATTTTTAAATTTCAGTATTATGTATTGATGCTGGTCCTGTGTTTGAATCTTAGCCTCTGTCCTTTCTATGTTGAGTTTGCATGTTTTCTCCATGTTTGGGAGGGTTTCCTCCCACAGTCCAAAGATATGCAGGTCAAGTGAGGACTGTAAATTGCCCAAACATTTTAATCTGCACTCCTGTGTTTTTCTGTGTGCTAGCCTTGTGGTGGAATGATAATAAACAAAGATTCCTGTACATAGAGTTTAACTTTTGCAGTATCTTTAGTCATTTTTGTATATATGTACACTATATTACCAAAAGTATTCGCTCACCCATTCAAATGATCAGAATCAGGTGTCCTAATCACTTGGCCTGGCCACAGGTGTATAAAATCAAGCACTCAGGCATGCAGACTGTGAAACAAGACATTTGTGAAAGAATGGGCCGCTCTCAGGAGCTCAGTGAATTCCAGTGTGGAACTGTCATAGGATGCCACCTGTGCAACAAATCCAGTCGTGAAATTTCCTCGCTCCTAAATATTCCACAGTCAACTGTCAGCTCTATTATAACAAAATGGAAGCGTTTGGGAACAACAGCAACTCAGCCACGAAGTGGTAGGCCACGTAAAGTGACGGAGAGGGGTCAGCGGATGCTGAAGCGCATAGTGCAAAGAGGTCGCCGACTTTCTGCACAGTCAATTGCTACAGAGCTACAAACTTCATGTGACCTTCAGATTAGCCCAAGTACAGTACGCAGAGAGCTTCATGGAATGGGTTTCCATGGCCGAGCAGCTGCAGCCAAGCCACCCATCACCAAGTGCAATGCAAAGCGTCGGATGCAATGGTGTAAAGCACGCCGCCACTGGCCTCTAGAGCAGTGGAGACGCGTTCTCTGGAGTGATGAATCACGTTTTTCCATCTGGCAATCTGATGGACGAGTCTGGGTTTGGAGGTTGCCAGGAGAACGGTACATTTCAGACTGCATTGTGCCGACTGTGAAATTTGGTGGAGGAGGAATTATGGTGTGGGGTTGTTTTTCAGGAGCTGGGCTTGGCCCCTTAGTTCCAGTGAAAGGAACTTTGAATGCTTCAGGATACCAAAACATTTTGGACAATTCCATGCTCCCAACCTTGTGGGAACAGTTTGGAGCGGGCCCCTTCCTCTTCCAACATGACTGTGCACCAGTGCACAAAGCAAGGTCCATAAAGACATGGATGACAGAGTCTGGTGTGGATGAACTTGACTGGCCTGCACAGAGTCCTGACCTGAACCCGATAGAACACCTTTGGGATGAATTAGAGCGGAGACTGAGAGCCAGGCCTTCTCGACCAACATCAGTGTGTGACCTCACCAATGCGCTTTTGGAAGAATGGTCAAAAATTCCTATAAACACTCTCCTCAACCTTGTGGACAGTCTTCCCAGAAGAGTTGAAGCTGTAATAGCTGCAAAAGGTGGACCGACATCATATTGAACTCTATGGGTTAGGAATGGGATGGCACTTCAGTTCATAGTATGAGTAAAGGCAGGTGAGCGAATACTTTTGGTAATATAGTGTATGTGGGCTCCTCACAGTTTGTATATGTCATGTCTTGATAACGATCTTTCACTGATACATTACTAATCAATAAAACCCACAATAGATATAAATTTTATGTGTAGGAATATTCAGTTGTTTTCTGTGGATGGTTTTATGGGCATCTGGATTTTTCCCCACACCGCTCCCAGGAGTTGCCTATAGCTTGCGCACTCTATTTATCATAAGCATCTGTTCAAAGCTTGCAACATAGTATTGGAATTTATGGCGCTTAACATTAAGTGGCGTGTTATTTTGATCACACATTAATTAATTCTCCACTGTGTTAATCAATGCAAACTGATAACACAAAAACTAATTGTCTTAACACAGGTGTTTCAAAGAAGCTCTGTTTTGCAGTGCTGCTCTTCCTGATTCTTATGGAAAGGAACATCTTCTTCCTAGCGAGTTTCCATCAAATAGAAAAGCATCTTAGATTGTGTGCCACAAAATCTTTCCTTAAAAGTCATTGTCCCACCTTGGACTATGCACTGATGAGACTGCTGTTGAGAAGATCATTGGTAACTTTAATTGGTGGGGTGGTGACAGCTACCCAGGGTTAGCTCGACTGGCTGAATAGACGGGCACTCAGTCAAAGAAAACCACCCTGGTGTTATGTAATGGCCAGTTCCATATCGTTAAGCTGTCCCCAAAGTGTCAAACTACTGGGACTGCACCCCTCCCCTCCCGTTTGCTCCGCCAACCTCTCATGGTCGCCAGGGACGACCTTCGGCTGCAGCTGCCAATCAGAAAGAGCCATGGCAGCAAGGGGCCTCTGAGAGAGGAGCCTATTGATTTTCCAGTTAGAGTCTAAGTAGTGTGTGCTATAGGACTAACGGACAGCCCAAGCAGGTATGTCATTATCAATGAGCCCAGGGAAACAGATCCCTTCACTCGCACTCATTCATATTGGCCTCTTTCCCTCCCTCCTCCCCTCCCTCCATCTTACCGTCTTGCCATTCCTCCATCCATTCCCTCCACTCTCTTCGTCTGCTCTGACAGGGTGCAACCTGGGATGGTCAATAAATCGCTCGGGCACACCACGACAAGTACTTGGAGAGTGATGGGCTTTGATGACCTTCTTTTTCTTTCTCTCCTCTCTTTCTTTCACTCTTTGCGTTCCAAGTAATTATAGCACCTGGAAGACATTAAATGTTTCCTTACCAGAGACAGACTCATTATCATCACAGCCGTCACGTGCTGCTCTCAGCTTTCCCATCTTCTTCCCACAGCTCTCTTTTCATCGTCAACATTCAGGGTCTTCTTTCAGTTTAATCTTGCCCGCCCTTCCCTTGTGGCACACTTTGGCTCATCCACTCATCAGGAAACCCAATTATTATCACACAGCTCCCTCGTTTTGCCTCAGTGCTTATGTGAAGTCACTGTCTATGCTCTGAGAGCTGCTCAACACAAAGACTCGTGCAAACAATTAGGAATTATATGAGCCAATTAGGGGAGATAAGGCCAAATACGTGCTTTAAACTTCATGAGGTGTATTTCTGCTCCCCAACAGAGCAGTTAAGAGTTGATACCTTGTTGACTATGTTTTTATTTCTCTCTCTCTCTCTCTCTCTCTCTCTCTCTCTCTCTCTCTCTCTCTCTCTCTCTCTCTCTCTCTCTCTCTGCTCCCTTCACTCACACACAGATCCACATGCAATCCTACAGTTTTTCTCCCTTATCAGATCACTCTCAACCCACATCTGTAGTTGTGATGTATTCTTTCAAAGCTCAGTCCAGTTGTTTGAGTGAGGTTATACCAGTGATGATGAACTCCATAAAGATGATGATGATGTCCAATAGAGATGGACAAAGACTTTTTAATAATGGGCTGTTGTCTATGGCCCATATCTGTGGCTATCATGTATTGGCCAGGTATCTTATTGCTATCTCTAAATTCTTACGATAGTGAGTCCATGAGATAAAGGCCTCTTTATATGGCCAGTATTTAAGAAGTTGCTTTGTGTTATCCATCTCTCTGATTAAATCATTATCCCAGTGAACATTTTCTGGCATTGTGTCTAGGGTTTGATTCTTGAATTTGTACCTCTAATATGTCTGTTTCGGTTAAGACATAATTTGAGTTATGTTTTATTTCCTCCTGAGGAGATAAACAGTTGAGATTTTTGCTTTGTGTAAAGCAAGCTGATGAAGCTTTAACTTGCAGTGAGTGAATACCGGGCAGGACAGGTCAGGGGAAGATGATTGCCACTTGGTGATCACATAAGGAACCATTAAACACTGTGTCATCCCCCCAGCTAATGATGACTAATGTCCTCTTTCCGATCGCTGTATCCTCATTCTGTCTCTTTGGGTCAAGATACACACATGCTCAAACATTCACACACACAATGTCTGTGCACATGGGCAGACATACACACAAACTACTGCCTGTAATCTTTTAACAAATAAGCATACTTGACCACCCTCATTCCCCCACTGGTGACCTGACTTTGGACCTTAACACAACCTCAACCCACTGTGGACCAGACCTGGTTCGCACTTAACCAAGCACCTCCAGACAAAGAGCCTCCACCCCCTCTCTGCACCTGAGCCTAGCCCCTCCATCATGCTCCATCTTTGGGCTTGACTGGGCCACAGTCAGGGGGCAGGTGCCTCCCCTCCCCTACTTTGATTGATCCCCTCTCTCCATCATTTATTCCCTTCGTCTGCCCCTGACACATGTGTCAAAGACAACACACCAGTCTGATGGATAGGCCTGTTTATGGATGCCAGTCTGCCTGGTAGGCTACTGATATTACAATCAGCACCTGTGTACCTGCTGTTCACACAAGCCTTTGTTATTCAGCTGAGGTCAGGGAGACGCCAGTCTCCGATTGAAAGATCGATGTCCACAGCCCAGTAGATTAGAAATTGGAATTGTAAATTTGGTCATGTTTTGTCAGAAAGTGCAGTGGTGTATTTCAGATGATAAAACTAGGTCCATGTGAGATTGAATGTTTGTTGTATGTCACGTCATGAAGACAAATGAAAAATGACTTAGTGAATACACAACAGTCATTATAGTTGTTAATTGCCTAAAACAAATCAAGACAAAATTTGAGATGCATTTATTTTTATGAGCTAAGATGATAGTATCGCTGTGCACTCTCTGTGAAAATATCTTAAGTGGCTGAGAGCAGAGTGTTACATTACTGACTTCTGGTGCCTCGACTGCCATTATAGTTAATGACCCATCCAGTCTGGTTGAAATGGCACACCGATAGGGACATGCTGTAGATTACTTACTCATCCAAGACTCCCTTATAGAGGACCAGAGGACAACATGGCTTTACTCCTACCCTGAAGTGGGAAGATAACAAAAACAAATGCAGTATGAACACAGCAGTATTAACACCATAGACTGCATCATGCAATGCATGCTCATAGTAACTTCTCAGTCCACTGGTCTTCTCTTACCATCTGAAAAAAAAAAATGCAAACATAAACTATATCTCTGTTTTTGTGCTACATATATTCATCTGCATAGTCTGTTTAATGGCTCATGTAAAATTAGATTCACACCAGCGAACACACATTTAATTAATAATGTAAAATGAAATGCTGGGTCCATTTTAAATTGCACTGTATATTGAAATTCCAGTATATGTTTTCATGGTTAATTCATTCTGTTTGAGAAGGAAACTCAACTCTACAACATTGACATCAAAGTACTTCCAAGTGATTCTTGTCTCACTCATTTTAATTCCATCATAACTTATCTTATTTATTTATTTATTTATTATTTATTCACGCATTTTACCCTGTTATAGTGATAACTCTTCAGTTGCTTGTAATTGATAAGCTGTATCTCCGATTGAGTCACCTTCAGATTCTCAAAAATCTCCATAGGCTTTCTTTCACTGAACTATTCTCCCTCTCCTCTTTCCCTTATCCCTCCTTCGAACAACCAACCCTAAATTCCCCAAGAGGGGTCTACTTTTCACCCCACACCCACTTAAGCTGGCGACAATAGCCGGATTAGAGAAGAATTTACTTCAACGAAGCTCAGCAGCAACCTTAAAAATGGCCCATCCATCACTAAATGGCAAATGGGAGACTGAGAGAAAGCGGGGAGAATGCGATAGGAGCCAGTCAGCGATCTTAACCTGTCTGATGTTTGCCATGGCGGCTTATAGGGAAACGAGGGGGGACAATACCATTGAGTCTTAAACAACTCCAGAGCTTCAGCGCAGGCTCAAGGCTGTCTCCCCGATTTTCTCAGTATTGCTGAAAAGCATTTCTTCTCCTCTCCCGATGTGCAAGTGTTTACCGATGAGCTTGACCAATCAAAGAATGTTTTTAAGTTGTTGTTTTTTTTTCACTCCCATTTCAACAGGTGCACCGCAGTGTCACATCCAACTGGTGTGACATTGTGTGCATTTTGTTTGCACCAATCTAATACCTGATACATTATTGATTTTCTTTTATTTGCATGCCATGCACTTTTCAAAGTGCTCAACCCTCAAGGGTTTACAAGTCACCAAATAGTACAGTTGCAATGTGAAGACATAAATGTCATTACAAACTTATGGGTTAGATAGATAGATAGATAGGTATACTTTATTGATCCCAGACTGGGAAATTCACGTTATTATACAGCTCGGCCTTAAACAAAATATTCTACCATCTCTCCTAAGTTTGGCAAATAAAATTTGCTACAAACAAGTTCTCTTCCTGAAGCACAACTCTAATCCAATCCAATTCAAGAGTTGGCTAAAGTTAACCCTCACCGATTTTGCCAAACTATACAGATACATTTATTTATCGCACTGTACAAAACTAAGTTTGCATCAAAGTGTAAATTTTGGGCATATGCCTGGTATGTAATGATTGTTGAATTGTAATGAAGAAAGTAGAAGGTGGCTGCATGGTAATGTAACAGTAGCAGGTAGAGAGAGCAAAGTGAATCTCCTCAATTTGTGCACGTCTGCTGCATTTCACGCTCCTCTTCCTTTCACTTATGTAGTATTATCCCTTCTTTATCCCCCACTACTTCTGAGCCACCAACTCTGCCCTTTGCAGCCTCCAAAGTTAAAACGCCTAAGCCTGAACTGTGAGATCGGGAAAAAGAAACTGGCGGCCTTGAATAGAGTTTGAAAGAGGAGGGGTTTTTTGTTACCCTGTGGCATCTCTGATTGCAATCTCTGTGTAATTATCCACAGAAATAACACATTGCATCCTTCTTTTAAGAAAACTTTGAGAAATGGGTCACACTGATCTATTTACTAAGATGATGACTTATGATATTTTCAGTTATGAAGACTTTATGTATATTCCTACTGCCACTACCATTACTGTTTACTGCTGGCACTTATCTTATTATCTCCGAATCCCTCCTGAGGCTTTTGTCCCCACAGCCTTTGCACAAAGGCTAAATGTTTAATGAGTTAATGCGCTAAAGGCTTCGCTTCTCTACCAATTAACCCTGAGACCACTACAGCATCTCCCTAAATCCACACAAGACCGTTTTTTTTGTTCCCACTTCAAAAAGACTAAGCACCCAAGCAAGTGAGAAGAGAAAAGGCTAACCTGTTAGCTAACAGTGAAGAGGGCCAAAAAGGGTTTAATCCCTATTAGGCTAAATTCACACTAAATGCCCCAAAAGATCCTTTCAAAGGGGACTTTCTTCAGGGAGTGCAAACCCTCACTTTTTAACATTTTGGACTCAATGCTTTGAGCCACTAGGCCTCATAATTTTACACTCAGTGCAAGCTGGGTCTGTTTATTTTGCTTTAATTCTCTCGCACTCCAGTGGCTTCTTAGGTGTGTTTATTTTTTTTTATACCTCAGAGTTTGTTTTACTTCCCTTGAGGCAGATCTACCTCTATGTGTGACCAGTGATTAAATCCTGAGTTTGTTACATGACGAGCAAATGTGCCTATCAGTGGTTGACCCTAAATTGGCTATATCCACTAAAGCTATTGCTGTTGTTGTGTCTGTGATCAAGCACTTGTATAGTTTGACCGCATCTGCAGTAAAGCCACCTACCTGTACCCGTTACATTACATTTGTTTTTAGTGATTTCTTAAATTAGTTCTCATATTCTGAAGAGTGTGGCTTCAGCTTGGTAATTGGCGTCAGTACCCCTGTGGTCTAGCAATCAGAGTTCATGGTAGTGTCATGATAGCGACATGGCTACTTAGAAAAGGCATACTTTTATGGTGCCACACAGACTAGAAGGGGACTGCTGGAGTGTGAAAGAAGGGTCATGTGTTGAGGGCACATTGTTTTCCTCTTGAATGAAATACCCACTTTACCTCCACAAACAGTTTGCTATATCTCTCTCTCACAAGGTATTGTTACACACACGTCAACACATCTTTCTTTCTCTTTTTCCCAACACCCACAGTAATCTCACTTTCCCTTTCTTTCTTCTCTCACTATCATGTTTTTTTTTTCCTTGGTATCACTCAATCTCAAAAACAAAATCTGTCTTAATTGGCTCCAGAGGGCTCCGGGAGGCTTCGTGTCAGTGGTGACAAGGATCCTGATTGGTCCAGAGGCACAGCAACCAACAGACCCTTGTTAGTGTGTCCGGGCCCTTTGCCTGCTCGTTAGTCCGATGAACTCATTTAGTGATGGGGGGTGACAAGGCCCGGTTTACCAGAGTGGAACAGAGGGTTGAGGAGGAGGGAGAGAGAAAGGATATTTGTAAGAAGCAGGGGCAGCAGGGCTGAGAGGAACAAGACTATAAAAATTATAAGCCATAGTCTCTGTCTGGATGCAGATGAGAGAATCACAAAGCCCTTTAAATGTCATTTTATGTTAGAGAATGCTTTAATTTTCTTTCCCTGCTATAAACAGTAAAAGCTGAGCATGTGGGGCTGGAAACTCTACTTATCATAGATGGATTGATTTCTAGAAGAGTAAGAGGAGGAGTAGCAGAAAATATGTCTGTTATGTGGTCATATGCAGGTGTTTACTCTGTATTTGCCCGATGAATGATGCTCTAATAACTATTTGTGTGTCCTTTAATTACAAAAATCCTGGGTGTTTGCAACATTATTCTCATGTATAAGCACAGAGGTAGTACCCATAGGTTATTACAATAAGAAGTGTATGTGTCCACATGTGTAGTAGCTGGGGGTGGGTGGGTTGGGTGCTAAGGGCGTTGATGGCTTTTGGGAAATGCAAAGCAAAAAGCAATTCTAGACGCTGATAAGTCCACAGGTTTTTCAGCTATGAATTCTATCAAGTTCTCCCAATACTGTGTGTCCCTCGTCTCCGTTTTGATGTTGATGGATCACCTCTCTTCCTCCGCTCATTAATTTCATCACCTTATCTCCCACACCACTTCATTTGACCAAAAGGTAATAATAAATCCCTCATCCATTATCCTTTAACTGAAGCACTCATGCGGAAATACTTAATAACAGGCAACAAATTGAACTTCAATCACCTCATTTTCCTTCCCTCAAGATGCACCACACAAATATGCATATACTACTTCCTCTTATCCCACTCTCATTGTGTACCGTTTTAAGCATTTCTTGTATAAAAAGCACTACTGGTGGTGTGATCTAAGTTTTTTCTGTATTTTATGAGCAACAGGGATTTATTTTATTGGTAATGGGCAGTGTTTCCTTTCCTCTTCAACTCGAGGGCCTTATCAGCCCAAAAACACACGCTTGGCCTGCCCAACAGCGAAGGCACTTGAGAGCCTCATCTATCTTGAACCACGCTCCTGATTGTCGGTCTGTTGCTCCCCTTACTCCCCCCTTCATTTAGTGCAGTTTCAATTAAATTTCATTCATGTGACCACGTCCAACAACGTCCTGCACTTGACACTACCCATGTTTCTAAAGAGACTGTTGTTGGTAAAGGAGACTAGCTTGGGTTGTTTGGAATGGCAGTGCTGATGGAAAGGGTCCCTTGGCAAGAACTGTCTGCAGTATTCTGTGCTTGTGTGTGTCTGCGTCTGTGTGTGTGTGTTGTGTGTACACACCATAGCCACAGTCACCCAGTCCCTCTTCACGTGTCCCTCTTCATTCTGCAGTCTTTTGGGCATCTGACAGAGACAAACGACAGTGCTTCAGAAATGAGCAGCAGCCCGGCACACAAACAGGTTGAAAGGAGAGAGAGGAAGAGGGAGAGGGAGAGAAAGAGAGAGAGGAAGAGAGACAGAGAGAGAGAGAATTGCAATCAAGACTAGTTCCTTTGTTTTCTCTTTGGCTGTGTCCTCTGGTGTGACACTTTGAAATTGATCTTGGGACATACCAGACCTGAATCAATGGATATCGTTCCACTTGAAATGAGCATCAATAAAACCATGCGCCATACACACCCCATCCAGTTGGCATATAAAATCCTGATCCCTTGGAAGCTCCTCTTAAGGAATAATTCATCCTCCTTTCACCTGCTATCATTTGATTTTGATTTTTTTTTTTTTTTTTTCATTTTTAGACTGAGCACGCTTGTTTCCTTGTTCAGATTGTGACATATAAGAGTCTCTAAGAACTGCTGTAGCCTGGTTTTATTAGTTGAAAATGACAAATTTATCATCCAGCTGTTGTGATTTCTCTCTCTCTCTCTCTTTCTCTCTCTCTCATTCCCATCTTTTCATATACTAGTGAGCTTGACTGATCCAGTTTCACCATCACGATCTATCACAGAGAAAGCTGGTGTGGCCATTACTCCAGCTTGGACAATAACCTCCACACCACTGTAATTTGTCCAGACGTGGCCCGAACAGCTAGAGCATTACAACATGGATAGTTTATCACGCTCCTTGTCACCCACTCAGCTTTTTCATCTGCAAGGGAAAGGGCGCTGGCTATAGTGACAGTGATGCTGGGCCCATACAGAGCTATTTACTGTGTTCCAAGAGATGCATTGGTATAGGGAAAATATGATATCTGGCTGTCATGTCTATCTATAGAATCTGAGACTGCTACTTAATCAATTTGGCCCTCGGCAACGTCTTGACATCCTTTGTGAGGTCTACGAGTATACTCTTGGGGATTAAATGAGTCAACCACTACCTTTTGGAGGTCAAAGGTTACTCTCAGAGTATCCACTTATCATACACCTGAAATGGGATTTTCACTTTTGATCGGATATTAGGAAGTATTGCCGCTGTACGTGAAATGACGTGTGAAATATTATTAAAACCTCTGAGTTCAGAAGATGACATGGACTCAGATTTAAGGGTGGTTTTTGACATGATAACCTGATAGCCACCCTGTCTTCAGTCGGAGCGGAAAAATCACACTGATCGCCTCCTCAACCAAGACTCAACCAAGACTCAACCATCCCAAATGACAAACAACTCTTAGACGGACAGGAAAGCACAGCTTCTCCATTTCCTTTGTAATATAATTACATTTAAACAGTATAGTTAAAAATATATTCTTCAAAATATCAATCTACAAGGTGGGGAAAATTTGAAAAATTTTAATGATAAAATCTTGCTGTGTCTTACTGTGTCAGTATTCAGTTTGTGTGTTTTAAAGAAAATTTGATTTTTTCATGTCTGACCATAGTTACACAGATCTGTTTAATATTTTACAAGCAATATTTATGTGATCAATCTAAATTTAAAATTCCATACGACCTTATGAGGACTGGTGTCATGTGGCAATAATTTTATGAACACTTAATTTAAGCAATGGGATTTTCCATTTCTCAGACACCTGCTTTTCCTGCTGTGCTGGGCCTGTGGATTGTTGTCTTTATATGTGCATAACGTATGTTTTTTTTTTACACCACTAAAATAGTCCGTTTCTTACTGTTTCGTTTAGGATGATCTGGAAAAAAAAACTACAACTAAAATGTATATTTATGCTCATATAAGCTCATGCAAAGGCATCATTTTGCCCTCTGAAAGACATATACCTGTATTAAAAAAATGTGTTTTCATGTACTTATTTTGCTCTTGCAAAGGCAGTACCATTTTTGTGATTGGGTTGCTATGGCTACAGGCTGATAGTGGGCTCGCGCTGTCGACTCAGGGCCCTGTTAAGGAAGGTAGGAGAGTGGTGGACGCAGCCCCAGCCAGCTTCTCCAAGCCACTAATCCACATTTAATTGAACTCCAGAGACTTTGAAGTGAGTCTGTGATGCAGGCAGGTCTTATTCCTCAGAGAGGAAGAGAGAGAGAGGCTGTCCTCAGCTAAAGGCCTCAGCTGGTCCCCTCTGCTGTCCCTTTCCTTTAATGAGCTCCTTGAAGCTAGCATTAGGCCTAGCTCACTAGCTTGCATTTGAATATTTTTGATTAATACCACAGCATCCGAACTGTGCTATGGCAACCTCAAGTGACCCCTCTCCCTTCCTACAATGTCCCTCAGCACCCTTCGTCAGTAAAAACCTTTGAGAGGAAAAGGAGAGGGTGAAACAAAAGCCTACCTAACAAAGCAGTGCTAAGTGGGTTTGTACTAAAGCTAAATACTGCATTAGCATTAGTATGAATCACTGGCTCTGTCAGACGCTATGAAAGCCATCAGAACAAGTTACTCTGACAGCCACCACGATTTCCATAGGGACAGATTAGGCTCACTGAAGCTTTTTTAAACCTGGAGCTAGCTCACATAATACTGGCTAACTGATGTGTCAGTGACCTGTGTGCAATTACAGAAAGTAGTCTGATCAGTTATTTAGCGTAAAACAGGTTTTTAACCTCACTGCCTGACTTATTCCTTCAAGTTAAGCCATTGCTGTACGTCAAAATGGTACTCTAGTTTTTCTTGACGTGCTTGTGCCTGCACCTTAAAAATCATATATGGAAACATTCTGATACATGCATGGCTATCCATGCTCTGTAATACTGATTAGCTTTTAGTGAACTAAACATTTCCCATGACTCCCTCCAGCTGAATAGCCCTCATTCTCTTGCTGAAGGAATCTCTTTTTCATTGAGGCTGATCAATATAAGGCATTAATCGTACCGTTCAGGACGACATGCCATCAGAGTGTGAAAAATGAACTAACGTGGCCCTCTTTCTCCTGCTCTTCCCCTCGCTTCCTTTCCTCTGATCTCTGATGTCCTTCTGCTTTCTGTTTTATATATACATTCCCTTTTCCTCATTGTTTCCTTTCTTTATTCCATCCCCCGCCTCCTCCAACCACCACCACCCTCCTTTGCTCTCGCTTTTCCTGTCTTGCCTACAGATTCTAGCCTATACAGAGGGTCTCCATGGAAAATGGCTGTTCACAGAGATTCGCGCCATCTTTTCCAGACGCTACCTACTGCAGAACACAGCCTTGGAAATTTTCATGGCCAACAGAAGTAAGACATCACCCATTTTTACCTATATGGAACAGAATATACACATATATTTCTTTAGCATCTTTAATGTTGGCTAGGTTTGTTATTGAATAACACAGGCCACGTGCTCAGCAGGATCTGCTGAGTGGCAGTGGTGATTTGCTTTTATATGAAGGAGGACAATGTGAGATACAACAGCATCTTTCTCTCTGCTTCTCTACAGCGGCAGTCATGTTCAACCTGCCAGACGCGGCCACAGTCAAGAAGGTGGTCCACTGCCTTCCTCGTGTTGGGGTGGGCACCAACTTTGGCCTTCCACAGACAAGGTTAGACACACACAGACATACACACTTACAGGGCTTATGGCTCGTGCTCAAATTTTTGTCAACTGATGTTAAACATTCCTCATGGACTTCTCACATCTGACTCTTAGTGGTTCTGGTCCAGCACATAATAATCATGGAAATACAATAAGTCATGAGAAGTTGAGTAAATTAGGAGTGGACAAATATTTCAGAAAGGGCACATGGTTGTACTATAAGGAATTTTTTCTTTACCCATCTTCCCCCTTCCCTCTCTCTTCCACATGCACAAACAAATACGTTATGCACAGTGGTCACCCGTTCCTCCTTTCCTTCCACTCCCTCTGCACCCACACCCTCACAGCATAATTGGGCTCACACAAACACAGTCCAGTTCATTTATTTATCCCCGTCCTTGTGAAGCAAATAGTTGCTAGTAAGCCTGCAGGGCACAACCCCTCCTTTGCCCTCCCTCACATTGCTTATACTGTGTGCCTGGACCTCACCAAAGCCAAGCCCAGTCTTGTTGCTGGCATGCCTGCTCCTAAGCCAAGATCGAATGGAAATTGAGAGAAATGCAAATAGTTCTCAGGGATTCTTCCAGTGCTTTTGAGGGTATATTTAATAAGAGATGTAATTATAAATTCAGCAAGTGATTTTGGTCAATACTGGGCTATAAAATTTAATGATAGGAGAGTTTGAGCAAAATGTGGATGAAGACAATAATAACTGAAGAAATCCCTTTATATTTCTTAGTAAAAACAAGCACAAGTAGCAACTTCTGCGTGAGAGGAAGCAACTGTGTCTGAGGGAAGCCAAAGTCAAGGCCTGCTTTTTAATCAGTCTGTAAGAAAGCACATTTAGTAATGACCCTAGGTGAATGTTGGTGAATGTGTATATACAGACTGTGGTTGAGAGAATGTGTGTACGTTTGTGTCAGGCTCATTAATCAGGGTTGTTTCCAGGCCGGGGACACCTTGCCTCTTTGACCTGAGGACAGCTGGACAGAGCAGTTCAGTGCTCACACCAACACAACTCATATACTGCCAGCACAGCACAAAACAGTGCTTGATCAGAGCTCTAAAATAATTATACAACCACATTTCACTGATCATTCGACGTTGTTGTTCATAATTTGATAGAACCCATGTTCTTCCATAGAATTTTACTAATACCAAACGCTTTCAGTCTAAACATCATCACGACCGTTCCCCCTCCCTACCAAATGTCCACATTCAAGCTTTCATCATGTACTTTGTAGAAGTAATTCAGAAATGCACAAACTACATTAACACACATTATTACTTGGTGACAGTAAAGAAAATCAGCATTAGTGTGTCGTGTGGAAAGCTCGTATTTGGAAAGGTCGTATTTTCACTTTTGAGAGGCCTAATGACTATAATCTCACATCCAGACAGTGATTAATTCCATCATTTTCCTTTGTTTTAATTGGATTGGGGGTCATTTGTTTTTGTCCCACTGCATACATCATGCTCTGGGGCTTGGGTGTGTGTGCACATGCACAAAAGTATGTGTATTCAGCCCAATTTATTGCATATTTTTCTTCTTAATTAGCAAGACCTTAAGTTCAATAAATATTTCATATAAGGGCATTTGTATGATGGAAATTACATAAAGCCTAAGGCATTTTCAATCTGCTAAGTGATGGGTGGACATATCCCCACTGGCTTCATCACTGTACTACTTTGCAGAATTTGTCCAAAGTACACCAGGGCAAGAGCATTCCAATGCCTATATTTATTTTCATATCTGTCACTCAGCATATTTGGTCTCATCTTTGTGTTTGTCTCCCTAGACGCATTTCTCTGGCCAGCCCCAAGCAGCTGTTCAAGGCATCCAACATGACCCAGCGCTGGCAGCGTCGTGAGATCTCCAACTTTGAATACCTGATCTTTCTCAACACTATCTCTGGTGAGAACAACACCGGCCACTGGGCCTGTGATGCTGCTGCAGTTGGTAGCGCAGACCAGGCATTACAATTGGGCAAAACAGGGAGGGGACATACACACACACACGCACACACACACACACACACACACACACGCACACACACACACACACTAACACACACTAACACACACTGTTACTCTCCAGTTTTCATTGCTTCAGTAATTGTGTTGTCAGTATTCTCTATCTCTCGCTTTCTTTGTTGCTCTTTCTCCCTCTCTTTTGTTTCTCTTTCTCTCTTTTTGTGTCTATTCTTTTCTCCTCATTTTCTCTCTTCTTCCATCAGGCCGCACCTATAATGACCTCAACCAGTACCCAGTTTTCCCTTGGGTGATCACCAACTATGAGTCAGAGGAGCTCGACCTTACACTGCCCAGTAACTTCAGAGACCTGTCCAAGGTAAGATGGTCCAGACAGACTGTCTCCTCCTTTGTCACCAGTCTTTTTCCTAATCCCAAAGAGAGGGAGGCAAGTGACAATGCAGAAACCATTGTATGTGTGCCTGTGTGTATCATTGTCCAAGTCCCTTTAGTGGCCGTGTAATTGCCATTGATCATAGTTTAGTGCACCACCTCTTAAATCACTGGTGGCTGATTGCTATCTTTACACAGCTATAGGGCTGTCCCCATCATTTGTTTAGTCAGATGTATGGATTGAGTCAAATAAGACTATAATCTTTAATTTAAAAATACGTATTTTTTTGTTTCCCCAATAACATTAATGCTATATGTCTGACATCACAAACATGCTAATAAACCCAGCCTGATCTAATGGCCAGTTTGCGTTCATATTGACTATTTGCAAACATAAGTGAGAGAGAGAAGCAATTGGCCATTTTTTTCTGTGAAATAAGTTGTAAAATAGTTTTCAGTACTATGTTTTTCTCCATATCGGTCCTTTGTGACATCCATTTTCCTATTTAGTTATTTTTAGCATTCATAATTTAATGTTCAGAATTGATTAATCCAGGGTTGACCTCCCTCAGCACCCTAGGAAGTAAAGCAATACTCCCTGGTATCTCCAGCCAAGTCATTTGATTTAAAATAATGAAATATGTTTTGAAATGCCCTATCTCACGTAAAGACGCACACGCATGTGCACACATGCACACATACAGACACTCACACACCTCTCTCTAAGCATCACCTCCAAACACTTAAGCTGCCTTAAAGATCCTCCTCCATAAATACTGATGTGTAAGAACTGTAAAGCCTGCCAGTTCCTGTGTGTTGGACTGAACATTACTTGTGTGTAATGGTGTCCAGTGGTGGGAGGACGGAGGATTAGTTTTAGAGTGAGATGATAGAGCGACTGTCTAGTTGCTGGAACCAAAATGGCTGAATAAATCAGACATGGAAACAAAGGCATGTGTTAATGGACAGGGGATACGTTGGAGGAAATGCACTGCAGAGTTACAGGGCACCCGTTCAAATCCTTGGGCTCTTAATAGTTTTGTATGAGAAGAGGTGGAATTCAGAGGCACTCACCTAGCGAGACAGAATAACAGAATGCGATAAATTGGCAGTCATAAAAATACAACAAATGTGGAAAATATACAACACATGCATCTCAGCCACTCACACCTTCATTTTTTTTCACACTCCCCTTGTTGTACACACTCAGAAACTCCAACAGTCAACTCCTTGCACATCAGGTTTTCTCCAATCCTCCGTTCACTTACACTCTGCTCCTCTTTGTCTCTGTCCTTCCCATTGCACTGTATGAAGCTGTGTAATTTCCCTGTTTATTTGGTTTCATGTCACCCAGTAGGCTGAAACATGACAGCCATAGCCCCCACCCCAACATACCCACACTCATGCACCCATACAAGCACACACACACACACACACACACACACCTCCTTCCCTCTCCTTACCCGCTCCTCCTTCTCGCTCTTCTCTTTTGCTCTGCCATGGAGTTTGGACAGCTCAGCCTCTGTGCTCAGTCAAGCCTCCTAGCCCCAGGGACAAAATGAATGAAAGAGAGATGGGTGAGAGGAGGAGGAATAGAAAGACAATCAGAGAGCAAAAAGGAGAGGAGGAGAGAGGGTAAGGAAAAGGAAAACAGCCTCATTCACCTTCTCTCCTCACTGCTCTCCTTGAGCAGATGAGTAAGACGGAGAGAGAAAGGGGGGAGGGAGTGGGGCCAATCTTTATTACATCTGTTTTATTCATGTTGTTGACACGGGTGTGATATCAGTGTATGACCACTGGACCGTGGCAGACTGCAGTGTCTGGAAAAGGGCAAGCAGTATGCCATGCAGCCACCCCTCTCCATCCCCCTCCGATACCCCCACCCCCAGTCATGTGTGCACTGCGTTTTTCTTTTGTTTGGTTCCTAATGTTTTCCGACCCCCGCAGTTAGTTTGGTGCATTATGTCTGTCTCTGCATGTTATAACATAGCTTGCTTTTTTCATGTCTTGCTTTTCTTGGTATATTTTCCATTCTCTCTTTTTTCTTTCTGTCTTTCTCCATGTGTTTGTCTCTCTCTCTGTCTCTCCCCCTCTTTCTTCACCCTCCATGTCTCTCTTACCCCCTCTCTCATGTCATGTTGGTGGTTGTCTCTGAGAGAAACAGGTCATTTGAGAAGCCTCCAGTGACATTGAGAAGCCAAATTGCCATGAACGTGTGTGTGTCACACACTGTCATCATCCCCAGTACAACAGAGGCCACACAGAATTTATGTTCCCTTTCTGCCAGAGCTGTTCTGACCCCAGGGACTTTCTTATCATAAACTCTAACCTCAACCTGACATCAAACGCCGACCCCCGAGATAACATTGTAGTCACGATAAGCACACACTAGAACAGACTGCAAGTGTTGTAACTCTGCAGTGGCATCCCCTCCATGCTTTCATATATGCAGATTCTGCAATTTTTCCTGCAAAAGTACACTTCTGTTCTGCTGCAGATTGATTGGAAACTGCGTGATATACGTGATTGGATTATTGGATCAAACATTTTCACATCGGTGTAGATTTAGAAGGTAGGGTGTGTTTTTAATGAAGCAATTTCAATGGATGTCCCAACAAACAGTTAAAAGTGGTGTTAACCTTTATTGAAGAGACAGTGTGTATTTGCATGGCCCAGAAATAGCGAGGCTGTATCGGGGATTCCTGGTACCTATGTGCTATAGCCTTCTCCTCAAAGCCAGATCAGCTAATGGTGTATTGATTTCACCATAGACGCCCCATATGTTTATCCCCCAGGCTCACTACACCATTTTCACTGTTTAAATAGGACATTATACATAAACACTCCTTTCAAAAGGCTCTTTTGATTTATGGCTCAATGCCCTAGTGATGCTCAAATTGCCGGTAAGCTATTATACTTCATCACGGGTGACCTATTATTGTTCTAAAAACAAAGTAGCACAGGATAATGTTTATATAATAATTCTAAAGAAGATCCTTATTGTTCCTTATGGCAGTGTTTTTCTTGAGGTATATACATTTTCGAAGTAGTTTTGCTGTCAACCTGAAGCTGATTTGGCAGGGAGCTGTGTAAACGTATCTAACAATTTACCTTAAGCAAGGTAATGGGGGTGCTTTGGAAGCATTACATAGCCAATAAAGTGTACTGCCATGTTTTCTCCAGTACACCTTTCAGTTTTTATGTTTTTTTTTTTTGTTGGGTCTTGATGCAGACTTTGTAAAAGTCTGAAGTTGAACTTGATTATTAATTGATATTGTAGAAAGTCCTGGGATTTGGAGAGGGTCAGGATCCACTGTGCTTTTCAGTAAACATTTTAAGCCTCACCTCTCTCACCTTAGCTGCAGTTACTGCAAGTATTCCTTGTGGATTTTACATCAGAGGAGCTTTACAATGGCTGTGTAGCAGAGTCTCAACCTCCACTCTTGATGAATAACTGATTAAACCTAATCCAAGATTAAAGCTCGAATGTTTACCTCTTCAGAGCCCCAGTACGAGCTTGTTCTTTGGCTTACTCTCCAGTCTAATTAAAACTACCGGATTGGTTCATTTATCTGAGTGCTCATCAGAGCGCTATTTGCTGCCACAACATATTAGGCCAATCTGTGGTGGGGCGGCTGTAGGCATTCCATCAGCGTACTGGCGGGTACTCCGGTCTGATGTACGGCACCGTCACCGCCACTCTGCTGTAGCTACTGCAAGCAGAGAGTGCTAGCCTCACAGTAATTTACAGCGGTAAACAATGTAGGGCTCGTGCACAGACACCCAACAGCCCCCACATGCACTCACACACAATTCTCTCTCTCTCTGTCATTGTGGCACTCTCAGTCTTTTTTTTTTATTTTATATGCCTCCTCTGCCTTTTCTTTTTTTAATGAGCCGACTGTTATTAGGGCTATAAATCAGACCAATGGGTGTGATGTATAATTCACTGTGTGTACTCACCCACTCCCAGTGGCCCTGAGGAAGCCCACAGTGTGTCACTGTCAACCCAGAGCTGCACAGTGTGGCAGCAAGAGGCACCACACATTTTGCCATGTAAATTCACACACTCTGAGTGATAAAAGTAGCCACACTCATGCACGCCATTTATAAATACTGGGGGAAAAAATTGCACACACTATACACAGAAGGCAAGCGATTCCTCTAGATTTCTTTCTTCTTCTGCACAAATGCTCTGTGCATCAATACCAACAAACACACACAAACATACATACACATACACAAGCAAGCCCCATTACACCCACACAACACAGTAGCAGCAGTGCAGATCAATATTGAAGCCAGGCCCTGGATGAGTCTTTCTGTGACAGGCACCCTATGATATGAAAGAGATCCAATTGATCCACACCACTCTCGACCCTCATCCTCAAAAGGCCATCATTCCATTACCATTGATCTCCTCTGTGTGTGTGTGTGTGTGTGTGTGTGTGTGTGTACAAGGAAGGCTGAAGAGGCAAGGGGGGATTTGAGGGAATGAGGTTCAGCCAGTGGAAGACTAATAAAAACTGTACCAGCCTGAAAGTGATTTCTATAAATGAGTATTTAAATAATAGCCAAGCACCACAGGGTTATTGGTTTGGGGAGAGCAATGGAAAATTAATGCAACTTAACCATTTTTCTAGAATACAACTGAGCTGCTTGACCAGTGTATTAGTAACAGATTAATAAAAAATAGAAATTAAAGGAACCCACAGCCATGACATTGATATTCCTAGTACTACCTCTTTCATTGGAACACATTAGTTTTCTCTGACAGACTACAGCTGCAGGGGCTCTTTTTCACAGCCTCTAAAAAGCACTCTGTGGGAAAGGATTGATCTCTGTCTGAAGGGAAACATCATCTAATATTCATTTGAGATTGCACAAAGGTTACCAGCTTCATTTGCCCTGCACTGTTATGCTGCACAGTTTGCTCACTGAATGTATCCACTGGAAAATTAGGTATTTTGCCTCTTTACATTCCCTTTGCTTATTTATTCATTGTCCTTATACTTGTTTTTTGTCACTAAGCTTTTAAAGCAAGCCTGCAGTTCATTTTTTCTGTTTTTGGGTACATGTCAAAATATACATGCGCTGTATGTTTTATATAAACGCACTTCATATTTCTCTACAGCCCATCGGTGCTCTGAACCCCAAGAGGGCAGCGTTCTTCTCAGACCGCTTTGAGTCCTGGGAGGATGAGCAGGTTCCCAAGTTCCACTATGGCACCCACTACTCCACCTCAAGCTTCACCCAGATGTGGCTGCTGCGTATCGTAAGTCATCACACTTTCTACAGATTTAACCTACGTGGCAATTGATTTTGGTCACAGAGTATCAGTCTTTCAACCTAACCATTTCAAGAGGGTGTAAAAATACATATTCAGATATATATTAGCATATCATTTATTTAAAGTCAAAAGAAAACATGCATGACAATTTGTAATCAATTGACAGCATAACCCAGAAGCCCTCATTGTACTGGATTCATAATTACATAGTCAATGTTGTTGTTGTTGTTGTTGTTGTTATTATTAGTAGTATTAGTAGTAGTAGTAATAGTAGTAATAGTAGTAGTGGCAATATTATTTGTTTGTTATATGTTCATAATCATGTCTTGATTCACTGAAGACAGTCTGATTCATATTAAATTGAAAATATCGATCTTATCTATATGCTAATTATTACATCAAATATTTGCCCTGATTTAATACCTGTTATTTTGGGTCTCTGGTATATGATGCAACACACACAGTCTTAACATTTGGACTGGCAGGTGTCACATGTGAATTGATTTGTTTAAGAAGAGTGTACACAGCGTATATTGTACACCGGAGTGCTCTATTTTGGGACCTATATTGGATACCATCAGTCTTTTTATACTGCACTCGGGGGAGAGGGAGGTTACTAACTTTCTCCAACACACAGTTTTCTCCTGTTATTGTCCCAGTCGCTCACTGTCTCAGTTACTCCCAGCAGAGCTACTTCATTGATCCCTGCACATCATTAGCTGGCTTACCCTAAAGCCACTTTACCAAAAACCCTTTACTTATAAGTGTCAGACATCCAATTTAACCTCAGAGAATAAATGAAAATGGTTAGGGCAGCAAGTGCTGACTATTGTACACAGTTATTTTTGTACGTTCCCTTTTGACATTTTACAGTGCTTAATCTTGTTCTGTTGTTTTAACAGCATTGTGAGATAAAATGTAGTTAACCTCCTGTTTTTCTTCCACACAAATGAGACTTATGTCATTTTAGCCTGGCCTTAATTGGCTGTCTACAGTATTAGGCCGGTAGTCTGTAGTTGTAGTGCAGCAAATTGTGTCCATGTCATTTGGGGGCTGTTTCTTCAGAGAGGCAGCTATTGATCTGTCCTAACAAGATTATACATGATTAGAAATGCATCAGTAACATGAGTGTATGGGCTTACTACCTCACTGGGATTATTGCTGTTTCTCTAGCTATTTTTGGATTCCAATTGATGTAAGGTTATGTATTTAACATGGAGTTCAGCTGCACTCTTTGACACTGGGCTTTATTAGATAGAGAGTATCAAAGATGTTCATTGCTTATTTTTATTGCAAGACAAGGAATGTTATTTTAGTGTTCGCTACGGATCATTGATCCTGCTTTTTCAATGCTCATACCAATACTGAATACAAAACTAAGTATCATCCAATACCGAGTACCACTCAGATCAATAATTTTTACTGAACAATGAAGGTTTTGATTGTAAGTTTGGGGTCACTGGACAAAATAATTATATAATAATTAATTATTAATTAAAATGAATATAATAATCTTATTTTCCCACAGTTTGAGAAATGAAAGCTTCTTTGTGCCAAAAATGGAGAAAATCAAAACAATTTGATTTTATTTCTGACATGTTAACCACAGCTTTTAGTATTAGATGCTAGTCTCGGCTAAAATCTTCTACCAGTTCTCCATTTTAGCCCGGTGTCTATGTATCCCTGATGTTAACAATAGTTATTTTCAATTACAGTGCTAAAGTAAGGCGTAAGATTGAGAACATCTTTTTCTAATCTACAGGAGCCCTTCACCACGTTCTTCCTCAACTTCCAAGGAGGGAAGTTTGACCACGCTGACCGCACATTCTCCTCAGTGTCCCGGGCCTGGAGGAACTGCCAGCGAGACACATCTGATGTCAAGGTACTACACACACATACACACACTCACTCAGACACACATCATGACATGACTCAACAACATACCAGTACATTCTTTTTTTCCTTTGAGATGGTCAACTGTAACAAGGCTAGAAGCCAAAGAGATAAAGGACAGAACATTGTTGAAGAGTAAATCCCTCTCCAGAGTCCTCGCAGACAGAAAAAAAATCCAAAGAGTAATGTCCAGTCACTACCAATCATTGTCCCTTCGCAGTGAAAGCTTCCTGGACTTTTGATCAAAGTGTTAGACTAATCCTGATCTGTCCCAGCCGTCTGTCTTGTATTCAGTCAGCTATAACCTGGGCTTGAATCCCTGCCCACTGGGCCCCCAAACTCTGCTGGGCTTTAGGCTCTGCCCTGCAACAGTACAGGTCATACTCATACTGAGGGCTGTAGAAACCCCAGTGCAGCCCTTAACTGCCCTCTTAAAACATTTACGACTATAGTCAGCCATTCTATGTCAGAGCTGGCTTTGGCCTGGTCTCTTGGCATTGGGTCACTGGATGGAAGAACAGTGGTGGTGTTGGGGGTTTTGACGCTTGATTGCGTTTACCACCCCCGCCCTCCTCCCCCCCAATAAAACATATGGATTGTGTTACCGCATAGCTAGCCAGCGCTTGATTGCGAAAGCCCAACAAGAGCCCTCGTTTGCTCCCTCAGTCTAGACCTGTCAATGTGTATCAAACTGTGAGGGCTCAACTTCAGATCAAAACAAAGGCTAAATCTGGACCCCATCACTCTACTTCCATGTTCAGTTTGGATTTTTAGCATATTTTGAATGGAAGTCCATTGACTTTATCATGCACTTGAATGCACACATTCATCTTGCAGTCAAAAGAGGAATTAGCAATGAGATATATCAATTTAGTATGCTAAATACACCATTTAGCTTTAGCATTGTAGCCATTGATAGCAACCCTCTGTTTCTGCTAGAGGGCAAAAAGCTGCAGTGTTTTCATAGCCCACTGGTAAAGAAGGGGTGATAATAGGTTACAACACCCAGATCCAGTGTGTCTCTAGCCTTGGTGACGCTAGCATGACCCCTGGGCCCCAATCCCCTGACCTCCAGCCTCAGCCCAAAGGCATCAGAGGGGGGCAGGAGAGGAGCGAGAGGTTAGAGGCAGCAACAGTGGAAGTGTAGCGGGGGAGCCTAGGGGCCAGAGCCCCTTCCAGTGACCCATGACAGGACAGGATTGGGGATCAGAGGGGCTGGCCTCTGACCAGGCCAGAGCAAAGGGGCCATTGCACATAATGGTTCATGCAGGGCAAGCTTGAGTATTGGGGAGCACAGCCCTGAAGCTGTGTGTGTGTGTGTGTGTGTGTGTGTGTGTGTGTGTGTGTGTGTAGTACTGTGTGTGTGTGTGTGTGTGTGTGTGTGTGTGTGTGTGTGTGTGTGTGTGTGTGTGTGTGTGTGTGGTGTCAGACTGGACAAATTTACAGCAGGCTTCAGTCGGTGAACCTGGGTGAGCTGGAGGCCTCGTTAAGAGATTGACCTTTAGTTTTAGGTCAGGTTTTGTGGAGTGGAGAGATTTCAGAACTGAGGAAGTGCCTTGTTTTTTTAAACCAGTGTGTTTGCTTGCTTGTTTGATTAGGCCTTTTCTCCCAACTGACGAGAGGCGGATACTTTGCGTGGATGGTCTGATACAATAGACACATTTGAGTGTCTCACTGAGCACATTTTGAAGCTCAGATAATGATCCGTATTTCTGAGAAAAGATGATATTTTGTACAGTCTTCACAGTGTCTTATAAATCCACACAAAAAACTAACTTAAACCTTGTGAGTCACAGTGTTAGCATGGGAGTATTTGCATGCTGCCATCCTGTCATACGTGCTGCCAGCCTGTTACAGACACATTAGGGCATGTCAGCTTGGTGTTTGACTGCTCTCTGGTCATCTCTGATGTCAGACTGTCAAACTCTTTGTATGTCCCTGTCCCTCTCAAGAGGACCAGTCAGCGCTTGTAGTCACAGTAGCTTTACTCAGAGAAAACAGGGCTGCCGTCAAATCCTAGCCAACGTTAATATTAGATTTATATTTGACACTGGATTTTGATCATTCAGTCCACATGTTTAAAAGACAACTCCCATTGCCTAGCTCGTTGCTGTGTCACAGTAAAGCCACAATTTGTTTTTCCATCAGCGTAACACGTATAACACAGAGGTGTAATTACAATTAGGAACACATTTAAGTTTTTGTGCTCTACTTTCTCTTTATTATGGATATGCAGCAGCCAAGAATTTAGATAGTTCAACATGTGCTTTGATCCTGGGGTCTCGTCAACAGTGAGACAAGCACACAACACTAATACAGTTTTGGCCTGGAGGAAGACAGATTTATCTACACATCTTTCAGCTCAAACTCAATCCGAATGTTTATGCTCATTCACATTGTGGTGAGTTATGCTTTGTTAAGAATGGAGAATGGTTAAACAAAAGGGGTTACATCTCCTGTCATAACAGTACAGCTCTGCTCACGATCCTCAATCTCAGCAATTTGAAAATATGTTATTTGTAGACGGCCAAATAAAATCGTCATAGTTGGGAAAGAATTTGGCTGACTGTGTCTTTCTCTGCTGTATGAATTGGAAAAAAAGCTGGAATACTTTTTTTTGCTGTTACTCAGATTCAAACAACGAAAACAAATACATCAGAACAGTGGAGACCACAGCTGAGTGCTCACTCAGAGGATTTTGACATCTTTTATAGTGGTGATGCACAGAAGCAGGCAGCAGACAAGCAGTCGGAGATGTAATTTCCATGAATAATCGTACCAGTCAAAAAACACCACTGTATGCCTGTTGTGACACACTCGCGTGCACACACACTCACACCACACCACACACACGCACACACATACACATTGAGTACACATCTAAACTTAAAAAATGGATCATGAATTGGCCCTACACAGGGAACTCAATTTTTTTTTTCTATTCCTTCTCTTTCTCTTTCTCTCCCTCTCCTCTTATCACTCCTATAACTACTCTCTGATATGTTAACTCTGTGGCTTCTTCAGGTTGTTCAAACCTTTTCTTTAGCATTCACATCTTTCAAAAGTCCCCAGCGATCAGCCCCAGTTTCTGGGGCTGATCGCTGATTTCTCTGAGACCTCTGTGGTTTAATTCACATAAATAGCATATATCTTAAACAGCATATCATCTTATCCCAAACTCAGCCTGACACACTCATGCACAGATTGAAAATATCATTTTTATGATTAACCACAATCTTCATTAGAATGATTCAGCATTGATGCTTAAAATCCTGACATCAATCTTTCAGCGGATGTGCAAATTTTAAGTTATTTGTAGCCTGTAGTCTTGCAGATGTCGTCTGCTGGATTACTAGCCTTCAGAAACTCGGTTGATCAGATTACCGTTTTAAAAAAGTGACCGAACAACAGCAAAAGCTCCTCAGCTTGAAGCCAACACCATCAAGCCTAAAGGCAGATGTTTTTATGCATTTTGGAAAAATTGTGATGATAAAGGAGAGCTGGATAAAAGCAAAACTACATTTATTCTGCAAAATTGATATCATAAGTAAAATATGCAACAAATCAAATTGAAATTGGTATCCAACTGAATTAGAGCTTTGTGAGTCAGAATCAAACTGAATCAGGAAATCGGTGCCAAAACCCAGGTCTACTAATGTCAGAGTTGCCTTTCATCAAATGTTTTAGTTTTCCTCATGCAGAGTACCGTGTTGGTGTTGCAGTTGACCAGCATGTAAGATTAAATGTTTGTCTGTGCTGCACCCGTGCAGGAGCTGATCCCAGAGTTCTTCTACCTCCCGGAGATGTTTGTTAACTCCAACAACTACAACCTCGGGGTGATGGAGGATGGCACCGTGGTGTCCGATGTGGAGCTGCCACCCTGGGCCAAGAGCCCCGAGGAGTTTGTGCGCATCAACCGACTGGTATGACACACATACACACACACTACACGGCAGCACAGCACATGTCAGTGTAGATACTTCATCTGCTCAGTCTAATATCAATAGACTACCAGGTGACAGTTCACTTTGTATCAATTAGGATTACATTTATTTACCTAGTGTCATTATTGTTATTATTATTATTATTATTATTATTATCATTATTATTATTGTTAGTAGTAGTAGTAGTAGTAGTAGTCGTAGTAGTAGTGGTAGTAGTATTAGTAGTACTATTATAGAGCATTAATGCACATGCAAGATTTTTTTTCCAGCATACACACACACACACGTTCCTCCTCTCCTTTACCCTGATATGTCGTATAAGCCTGGCCGTCTGAAGTTCTGTCAGAAATCTCTCCCCCTCCTCGAGCTAGCTTAGCAGGAAATGCTAATGCAAAGAGACAGTGTTATTTCCTGACCGTCTCATAGCTCTTCCTGTTACCTGAGCCTCCCGCTCCTCCAACATGCCCCGGCTCTCTGATTGCTGTGCTGGCAAAGTAATCTAACATCACCTCACCACCTCTCTCTCTCTCCCTCTCTTTTTTTGCTCTCTCTCTCTGTCCCTCAGCGTATATGTGTGTGTGTTTGTGTGTGTGTGTGTGTGTGTGTGTTTGTGTGTATGTGTGGAGAGATGATGCAGTATCCCGTTTCTGATCTCCCCTTCCTGCTCTCTTCAGCCCAAAGCACAAATGCTCTGTGTATGCTCATGTTGGTTGTTGTCAGACTTACTGTCATATTTTCATAGCAGGCGTTGTCTCCTCTTCCATACACAGACTGGGAAGCTGCGGTAGCTCTTTAGATCAGATTACCTTTCTCTGCTGTGGAAGGTCAAAAAGTACCAGAGAGATTTACTGTTTCTGTTGCGTCTTGCTGGAATAGTTTATCATGAGTTTGTGCAGTCCTTCATCTTAAAAAAGGTTGTTGTATTTATGCAGAGCCGTACTGAGACAAACTCAACAAAATAAAGTTACTACATGAGGGATAATTCATTATATTTCAGCTTCCCTAAGTGTTAAAAATAGCCCTCTCTCTCTCTGTTCATTTTGGTTTCTCTCCCTGGCCACATCCCTGCTCAGTCACGTTTTGGGTAGAGGCAGATAGAGCTGCCTGTGCAGGGTGCCCAGTAGTAATGGGTGCTGATGAGGCTGTGTGTGCTCTGTGACCTGTGTAGTCGTGTGGTGGGGTTTGTTAACTAGCCTGCTGATATGACCAGGCCCCCATCATTAATCACACACTTCTGTCTTTATAGCTGTCACATGGTCTAGTCTACCCTAGTGTGTGTGTGTGTGTTGGGAGGGGGACTTGTGTGTTTGTAATAGTCTGTACAAAAGTAAATTTGCACATTTAATTTTGCATGTAATACTGAAGAAGATATTCTTCATGCTGCTAAGCCTACGTTGTGTACACTAAAATATTTATTAATTGACATAACTGTGCAGAACTTTACATTCTTTACATGCTATATTAAATTTGTGTTAGTATCATTATTTTTCTTGGTAGGCTGATAGTACCATTTTTACTGTACGGATATGAGTTTATTGTCTTTAATGTAAAAATGTGTCTTTGTTTCACCATAAATGACAAAACAGACATTGTACATATAACACATGTCATTGTCACACATTAGGTAATTTTCCATTTTTAAAACTGTAATCCTGTGGAACGCTTGATTAAAATAAGTATAGGATATTAGCATTGTTATGTTAAAGATTCACTATGAAAACAAGGGTTGATTTTAGTGAGAACCTTTTGACTGAACTGACAAAAAAACATATGGAATAAGCATGTGACCTGTCAGTTGGTTGGATTGACAATGAGAACCATGTAGACCCAACCATAAAGTTGCACACAGTTGAGTCCAACGAGTCCTCGGTTAAATTGACCCTTGGCAATTGTGCATAGTACATCTTTAATTCTTAATGTGGAGACTATTTTTGAATACATAAACATTTAAAATAATTGAACTGAGCATGCCGCCTAGTGTGTGTGTGTGTGTGTGTGTGTGTGTGTGTGTGTGTGTGTGTGTGTGTGTGTGTGTGTGTGTGTGTTTTGATGTGTTAATGCTCCTAGAGCAATGCCTGTTTAATTGGAATATATTGTGGGTGAGGGGTGCCAACCTCCTCTACCGTTTCACCCAACAATTGTCTTGGTTTAAGTAATTTGGACTTTGGACTGAATGGTCTACACATATTGCTAGTTACTGCTTTCAGATCGATAAAACTCCAGTCTTTTGTTTCTTGCTCTGCTATGTGCAGATCCACAGATATTGATCCAGTGTGCAGCCAAGCCCAGCGGGCAGACAGGTTTAGGTGCGGAGAAGCTCATAACATACAGAGAAACACAGGCTTTCCAAGGGGGAATGACAGTGTGAATGTCAGCATCATCCTAACACAAACGCATAGATCTACACATAATACACTAATACACCGGAGTCCCTCAGTAATATCTGCTGTAGACAGCAAAGGGAACAATGGATGCTCCATTTTTCTATTACATTTCTCTGTGTAAGTAGCAGCTTTCCTTTGTTGATTGAGCAATAGATACTGGTTTAATTCAATGATGGTGGTCACATACACCATTTATATATTTTTTCCTGTTTAATGCCATGTCAATTTGTCATACAACGAAAATAATTCCAGAGTCTGTAGAATCTGATAATTTATCACACTTTGATAAGATTACAGTATCTGTCTTGCACAGTTTCACTATTTTAAGACAGCCAGTTGTCCTGTGTAGACAGAAAGACAGAAGGGAAGAGACAAGGAGAAAGGAGGGAGGACAGGAAAAATAAAAGGAGGAACGGGGCAAGGAAGCGCTAAAGGGAGGGATGTGTGGGTGGACGGGTCTCTGGTCATGACAGATAGCTGGCATTAGAGGGTGTCAGCTGGCAACTGTGGTACTGCCGGGAGAGAGATGAGCAGAGTGGTGCGGAGAGGGAAAGAGTGAAGGAGTTAATGGGCTGTTTGGCTCTCTTTAGCTTGTCTGCTGCTAATGGCCTAGCAACACAAGGATAGACAGCAGGAGAGAACACACACACACAAGCAAACACACACGTACACATGCACACACACCCCTGCTGTCTCCACTCTGGTTATGAGCCCTAGATGATTAACAGCTAATTAGGGCCCAATCTGGGAAGGCCATTAAAAGCCCCTCACAGTAAAGGATTGCGCTGCTGTGCAAAACGGCAGCTTGTTTTTGTTGTATGAGTGAGAGTTGTATGGTTGGTAATTAAAAAAAAAAAAAAAAACTCAACAGAAGATATAAACATTATGTCAAAATTTGGTCTGGTTTGTCTTGCGGTACATTTGAAAATAACAGTCATGTGTTCATGTGTAATGTTCAGTAAAGTAGTGTGCTGCATTCCTTTGACACAGAATCACAGCACCGCATGTGTGTGCCTACACAGGTTTTTGTCTGACCTCTGACTTGCACAACACTGAGGATTCATAACCCCATTTCAAATGCATACGTTGAGGATGTGCTGAGGATTAGCTGGATTTTAAACAGACTCACTGGAGACAAACCGTCTCAATGCCGTAAGACAGGCATGTGCCTTCACCAATGCGCGTGCAGTGTACTTAGATGCTTGCTTGTAGAGACACACTCCCTTTTTCTTTAGCTGTCTGGCACATACACATGCACACATACACACAGAGGCTCTGGGGTCTTGCTGCGGCGTGCCACAGAGATCAGGGGCTGCTTGTTGTTTTTACCAGGGGGTCGAAGGAGAGGTTAAGAACTTGATCCCTCCTCCACCAGATAACTAGATGTCTCTGGGCACTGTCAGGCGCTCTGACATTCCACTATATATGACCACATCTCACTTCTCAGGTCTGCTAACCATTAGTGGGATAGCAGGTGATCGTGTGTGTGTGTGTGTGTGTGTGTGTGTTGTGTATGTGTTAGCAAGTGTGTAGATTTGTGCTTTGGTGCACATCTGTGTTTACCTGCTCTGTCACGTGCCTAGGCTTCACTGAAGCTACTGATATTGAGCAACCTAAACTTTGGTGTTGCCTTCACTGACTCTCAGTAGTCTAATCGCAGATTTTTAGGTAAGCAATAAGCCAGAGAGGCCATGTTTTATACCATTGGGGCACTAAGCAGAATGTCCTGGGGTATAGCCGTCATTTCAAAAAATGAAGGGATGGGAATATTCAGGAGTAAGACTTCTTTCTTTCTTTTATAGAAATGTAAATGTATGCTATAGCTGACAGAGGGGAAAAAAATTAACAGAATTACAAATTAGGGAATTGTTACATGTTACAATGGAGCATAAAATAAAAGCATAGTCAGGGAAATAAAACGCTCTCTCTCTAGAGAGAGAGAGAGAAAGAGAGAAAGAGAAGGGGATTGGGGAATGATGAGTTTTGCTGCCTTTCTCTATACAAAACTGTCAAAAAATGTCAGTTTCTTAAATAAAAGATGCAGTGGGGATGAGGCGGGACTGCCAACTCCCAGCATTTGGTTAACTCTTTGTTAACTGTAGTAACTGCACAATAAAGTGGAAGAATAAAGTGCTGGGGACAGAGGGGGTGGCAGGTACAAGAAGCCCCCCACCCCCATTCACCTGTGCCCACTACGTTCTTGAGAATGCCTAAAATTTTGCCTCCCTAAAATCACTGTAAAGACTTGAGACGCTAATTTTCTTTAAAAATGTAACCAATACACCACTGTAATTAAAAGGGAACATACATGTTCAGTAGTATCTTATTTTCTAAATAAATGGCAATTGAATAATAAGAATTTAATATTCTTACTCTAAGAAATATAGTCCTTGAACATTAAGTAACCAGCGTGATGGCTGTTTTTCTGTGACTGTTGTTTTTATCCAGTATTTTGTAACACCATGTAAAGTATCCAGAGAAGACCAGAACAACCCATTTTAGTTTTTTTTTTTTTTTTTCAATGAAAGGTGGGGATTCATTCGCTGTGAAGCCCACTTGAACTGTACAAGGCCCATTTTTTGTTGGACTGTGATTCCGCCGTTTCATTCCTCTCAATCATCTGTCCTGTTGTAGTGCTGCTGACAGACCAGCAAAACCACACACATGGGACAGAAGAGCAGCACATTACGATCCCTCTTTTTCCCCTTTTTAAAGAGTGTGCTCACTAAAAGCAGTGACAGAGACATCAGCTAAACTGCTCGCACAGAGGGAGATGGAGAGACTTTGAATGGGTGCCGTCAGTTGAGTGATGGTCCATAAGCTGGTACTGAGACAGAGTTGACCACAGGTCACCACAACTTCTTTTATGGCCTTACTGTAAGTACCCAAGAAAACCCTAACTTCAGTGGAACTTGGACCTAAACATTACCAAAGCAACTCTTTGAAAGCATATTCTTTTAGCAGTGCACAACATATGATGTGGCTATTCCTCATGCTGTTTTGGGAGAGCACCTTTATAGAAACCATCTTGAACATTAGAAGAATTAAGGAGGAGAGCAGGTGTGTCACTGGAGTCATCGAGTGGCTACGTAGTCAGATTTTTTAAATTTGATTGTTGGATGTTAGATGTTTTACATGTCTTAATCTCTGCAAAGCAAGTAATGTTTTCATCTCTAGCTAGTCTGTCAGCAGCATTTCTCACACTTATGAATGGATTTCCAGGAAATTTGTTGAACAGGAACAATTGATTTGATTTTGGAGGTGCTCTTGGGTTTCTGGCATCAGACAGTTATCTTTGGTAAGCATGACTCTAAATCTAGTAGTAATAAACACTTGATAAAGTCTCAGGTGTATGTTTACAAGGTTAAGAGTTCATTATGAGTTAAAATTTAGCATTAATGAAGGCTTGCACTCTCTGATACCAGTTTCTTACTGATGCAAGTGCTGGAGCTGGTGCCAAATTGCAGACTGTTCTGAGTGTTTCCACAGCAAAAATGCTAGAGAAATTGATTCCAGGGCCATTTTTTTTCTGGTCGGAAACCAACACAGCATTATGTCATTGTCATTACACTAGTTAAACCAGCGTTATTTTAAAACAACCAGCAGCAGTGACAACAGAACTAACTTATCAAAAGAAAAAAAAAGAGTGGACTAAATCCCACACACATCAGTCAGTGGTCTGTCGAAGACACCAACGCTGTACTGGCAATACAGTGCAGTAGAGAAATCCAGGACAAGTTTGAAAGTTCACGAAGTAAATTGAAGGTGTATAAAGAAATCAGACATGAGCCGGAGAAAACTGATATTACTCAAACTATAGACCAAATAATCAAAAAGTGAAAAAAAAACATAAAAAGGAATTCAGTGTCTGCAAGAAAATATACAACAAAAGGAGTGTGTTATGATGCACCTCTCAGATTCATCATAGTGACATTGTCATGCGTTTGGAAACTAGAGGGAGCCAGTGGAAACGCAGGCTTGTCAGTAAAAAGGTTGAGCTGAGCACCACTCAAGCACAGGCCCACTTCCTTGTCAGTGGAAAAGTGATATGAGTGCCTGTTTAGGTGTATGATAATAATCCTTTGCTGTGAACTATGATGGTGATCAGTTTCATGGACTCTCACACTTGACTTTACAGCTGTTGTTGTGGTGCCTCCCCCCACAGAGGTAGATATCTA
Source organism: Myripristis murdjan (assembly GCF_902150065.1). Lineage (NCBI taxonomy): Eukaryota > Metazoa > Chordata > Actinopteri > Holocentriformes > Holocentridae > Myripristis > Myripristis murdjan. The sequence goes on from NC_043980.1 coordinate 22,902,241, forward strand.
CATGGCTGCTCTGTGCTAACGGACAAATGTCATGTTAATGTGAGCCAAATCACCTTCCCCCTTGAACCCCATACATTCTTACTCTCTTCCCCTGTGAAAGTCCTCTGAAGTTTGTCAACTTAATATGCTGACAGCCCTTCACACTTACGCAAAGTGTGTCAACATGTTGAACAACTCCATTATCCTAGCAGGTTATGATGAAGTGCGGGGGGGAGTTTGGTTTTTATGTTTTTATGTCTTGCAATCTTATTTGATAATTTACTAGAGTGCTTTTTGAAGACACTTAAGAAGAACATCCCTTCTCAGATGTTTTCTTCCTTCCTATGTAGAATTGTCGTAAGGGATGTGTGAAACGTTTCTGCAGATATGCAGGAGAGAGGGGTTCAGAAATCGAGAGAGGGTCCCACATTTTTCCCACAAGTCACATAGCCAGACATCACAGCTCCCCAGCTCAGACCACCAGCTACATGAAGTCAAAGATCACGGCTGTTTACATTCACCTCTCATCTCCACAACACCCTCTGATCAGACGTAACACCGTTCCCACCAGCCCCCCGTGTCTTACTCTCTCAGGAACCCCAGAGGAATTTATGTGTGAGCTGAGGTAAACCGCTGCTAGGAACAGGCACTAACCGCTAAGAGATACTTCTGCTCCTGCGAAAGACTGAGTGAGTGAGAAACTGTGACAGCCTAGCCTAGCCTTGTGCAACACAGCACAAGTTTAGCTTACCATTTTAGCCGAGTGCTAATCTATTCCCCCGGTGTCTCCACTGCAGGCCTTGTTGTGGGATGGGAACTAACTGGTGGGGGAGTTATCTGGCTAATGTCAGGCCACGCTCACTGTAGGGGTATTGTCATGCATAAGGACAGACATGTTTACTGTGTGCGCAGTGTTTTACGAGCTGTCCCCCCTTCGCCTCCACCTCCCCCTCCTCCCTCTGCTTCTCCCTCTTCTTTTCTCCGTCCTCCTCTTCAATGACGTAATGGAGGAGGTTGATGAGAGCCTGAGAAATGGGATGATCTACTGCTGCTGACATACTCACTCACTAATGTTGTCTTTCTCCCTTTTTCCTGTTCTCTCCTTTACTCTTTTGCCTTGGCCAAAGCCTGCCGAGAATTTTTTTTTTTTTTTCAAACATTGTACTATTTTCACCCTTCATCACTCCAATACTTTCTCTATTTCCCCTCAAACTCTTAACCATCTGTGTCACGATCTACATCTCTCTTAAAGCATGTAGGAACAGTTGTCCTTGCCCTTTGCACTATACCAAGCCATTGTGTCCACCCAACTGTGAGTGTGTAGAGTGCATGCATACAATTAATGAATGCATGCACAAAGGCAAACGCACACCTTTAGGGCTTCTATAAGCAGGTTCAGTGCCACCATTATGTAAGATCACCATAAACTGTATTCTGACATTATAAGAATATAATAAAATATAATATAATTGAATCTATTTATAATATGTAGGATCATATAGCCTGCCGTGTTGCTGTGCTTGTTTGACACTGATTTGGCTTTTGAAGGACAGGGACACCTGATGCTGTACTTGCTTTCTCTTTTTGTCGTGTTTTTACATGCACACCACACATGTAGTCCTACACCCACACACACACACACACACACACACACACACACACACACACACACAGATACAAACAAGCTGCAGCTCCATATACCCATTAACCTCTCTTCCCAGTCTGACTACACTCAAGATGATCAGTGGAGTCATCCATCCTAATCATCTCCACTCCATGTTGAGAGGCCTCCACACCTTCAAGCAGACACAGAAACCATCCAGTTCTTCCTGCCAGCTCTACAATTATCTGAGACGACAATTCTCTCTGAACAGCTATCCAAATATTCCCCTATTCAGCACACTATTAAGCCTTACTCAGTGGTCCTGTGTTTAATCAGCTCTGACTGTTGACTCAACTCTTACTTGCTTGATCCTATTGTGGATGTCTGATGGCGCTGGCGATGAATCTGCTGGCCTGTTAGCCTCTGTGTGTGGGGGACGGATGGTCAGATTCTCTGTAGGTGTTTCTTAGTAATTGCTGGCATTGGAGTAGACAGATGTGAAACTGCGGTTTTCTCTTCTTATTTTAGTTTTTATTTCCGTCCATGTGCACTTTGATTGTTCTCAACGGAAACATTTTCTTCATAACACTTGTGAAACAAACAAACTTGTTCAGGGAGTTTTGGAAGTGTACTTAAAAACAATATAACAGTATTACTGGAAGGCTTTGATGCTGTTGTGTTGTATTTATGCATGTGCTTATGCCAACATGTGTGTGTGTGTAGATGCATGGATATAATTAGTGGAGTGTGAAAGGCAACAAAATCAGTATTTTTTTTTTTTCTTAGGCCTCCTTAACCAGGATTTTTACCACCATTATGGACATCGACCTCTCTGCTTTTTAAATGTAATTCTGTTAAGTTCTCATCCTGTGGTTCATGCTTCCTTCCCTGGGTGAGATCAGACTTCATATGCATAAGCACAGTATTATGCATTAACTAAAAGCCAGTCGGAACATGCAATTTAGACAGTATCTTTTGCATTCTGAATTTGAATCGGTACCGTTTTCTCCAGCAAGTATGTTTTACCTCTCAATCTGTGTTGTTTAGTCCACTGTCTGCACTGTGAATCATTCCATTCAGAGCATTTTCCCAGTCTACAGTATGCCCTTTGTCTGACTAAGCCCAAATCCACCATGACATGTTTGTTTTGGGGAGATATTTCCCCAATCACTGCTCATTCTGCTTCTTTTCACCCCACAACAAGATATCCTTGCTTTTAAAGTGACTGAAGGATAACAAGAAGGATGGGAGGAGAGAGAAATAGAGACTGAGTGAGTTCGAGTTCGAGTTTCAGGTTCCACTTGCCAGCGAGTGCCTCCATTGACCCATAGCCAGAACTCTCACAGTTGTGACCTATCTAATTAGTAGAGCAGGAAAGAGGGGAAGCTCCCAGTAACACACACAGCCCATCTGTGGTACTCTTGGTGTGTGTGAATATGAGAATAAAGGAAATGGTTTGTTAGCTTCACGGCTGCTTCGAGGCTCTCATTCCTTACGTCATCCCTTGGTTTCTTTTTTCCTTTTTTTTCTTCCATGTTGGGGGGCCCCTCTCTCTCGGTTGCCACAGGTTTCCTCTGCCTGCCTCAAAATGACAATCGGCTTCTCATTTACAGCAAGCTAATAGGCCCTTTAATCAGAGTGCTTGTCAAACGCAGGACAAGGCAACTCCAGAAGAGCTGATCCAAAGGATCACATGTCTGGAAAGAAAGACCAGGAGAAAAAAAATGGGAAAGGGGGTAGGAATTAGAGAATTAAGAGAAAGGAAGGCAAAAGAGGACTGCTGAAGCAAGGGGGAGAGCTGTGTCTCAGAGCAACAGATACTTAGCTTAAAGTAAGGTAACTGGGAGTCTGGCTCCTGCTAAAGACAATTAGATCCACAAGAAACTGACTGGTGCACACGGATATGATGAGATGTGCTTTTAATAGAACATTCAGTAAGAAATGCAGACACAGAAAACACAAATGAGATTGTTATTATTATTATCATCATGATTATCATTATTATTGTTATTATTATTATTATTATTATTATTATTAGGGTTATGTTACAGTTTGAATTAAAACAAACTAACTCCTTTTTATGGGGTTTAATTGTATCGTTGCTAATGTTTCAATAAGTTTAGTTTCCACCACCCGCAATATCTGAGAATTTGACATTGTCATGCATACTGAATGTGACCGTCAGTATGTTATGATCAGCTTGTTCTCAGTCAGACTTTCTAGTGCATACAGACCTGACAAATGTTGCCCTATTTTGCCTCAATCGATAAATAAAAGACAATCTGTCACTCACACCAGCCTGCATACAACATGTGTATTCGATTACACACTCACACCATCAGTGAAGCACGCACACACATACTCACATCCCCATTGGCATGCAAATGAGTGGATTGATTTGTTAAGTGACATTTTAACATCCTTACAGACAGGTCCCCATAAGTCCTTAAAAAGGTTTTTTAGGGCCAGTTAGGGAAGGAGGAAAGCATTCAGTGTCACCTCGTTAAGACTGAAGTGAAATCCACCTCAATCCAGACCATAAAGCTAACCGCAAGCCACAGTGAAGCACAGAAACCTAGCTGGCATGTGCAGTGCAATTGCTGCGACTTTTGCTCACTTTTGAGAAGAGAGAAATAATCACTAAAAGATTTTGAAGATGAAGCAAAATGATAAAGACAAAAAGAAATTATGCCCACCTGCTTGCAAAAAATGTAATCCACGATGAGGCTGGGGGTAGACTAAGCTAATGAATCTGTATCAGTGGTTCTAAACCCTGGGTCCAGAGTTCTGCTGGTTTTCTATCCTATCAGCCAGTTAATTGCATTCACCTGTGGTCCCAGGGGTAAATCAGCCCCTGCTTTGATCGGTAGCATAAAAAAAGCAGACTCTAGGTTCTAAGAACCAAGATTGAGAACCACTGCCATAGACACTTCCTCACATTAATGCACTGCAAACTTCAAATCTGAGAATTGTGTGCAAATACAATATTTTTCCTTCCAAAGTGTCACAGAGTAACATGCCACAGACACTGTGGCCAAAGTAACCTGACACTCAAAGACAGTCAAGGCATGTTCATTATTATGTATTTTCATAGGAGTTCACATCACAGCCCTGAGAACTGCCAGGCAAGGAAAATAAGGCAGCGGATTACTAAAACATTGTTTGTATGCAATTAAATACCTCATAGCTTTGATGTGCAGAAAATATGAAAGTGTTGCTGCAATATTTCCTTCTCAGGAGATGCCCTAGAATTATCGTTGCTTTAGGAAACAAGTCACCACAGTGCACAACAAAGGGACATTGAGTGTTTCAAAGGTGTACTTTGTCAAATCCATAACAATAGAAATGTTGGATTCCACTGACTTCTACCCCCTACCAGCATTTACATAAAGGCATGCTAAATTATTCATTAATTATCAGAGAGGCCCCTGTGGATGGGGATGACACACATACTCGCTGCTAATTGGCCCATCAATAACCCTGCCTGGTTCTCCTGAAGTGGCAGCAGATCCCACTTCTGGAATCTGCTATCTGCCCCAACCTTCTGCTCCACTATTCAGACAATGTCGAGCTACATAAGGACACATCTGCACGTCTGAAACAGTGTTACGGGTTACAGGTACATGTCTAATTTTTATGCTGTACTCATGTTTGATTGGCCCTGACATACTAAGTAAACTTCTCACATGCAGGCTGATATAATTTTATTTATTTTTATAATGTTGGAATTTGAAAACAGAACACAAAAAAGTAGCAAGTTGGGTTCCCAAAAAGACAAAATACTTCAAATACAAGAATTTGAGAGGGAGGCCACTGTATAATGCAAAAAGCTATTTATTAAATCTTCACATTTGTGTTTATAGGCTCTTCAGATGCAAATATCAAGGATTAATATACATGCAGATCAGTTGCAACATGCTTTGAGTATTACAGCCTGAAGAAAATGAGTAATTCAGAGCAATCATTCAGAGTTTTATATTTTCAAAACGGTTATAATAAATTATAAAGTATTATTGGATGGCTTCGTTCCCAAAATGAGTTCAAGTTTTTGTCTAAAAAATACATAAATTAATAAATAAAACTCTCGTCTTTCCTGTCCCAGCATGTGTGTTGTTTAAGTGAGATTATAGTGGGAGTGAGATGCTACTCTGCTCTGTTTTTTTCTTTTTAAAGTGCAGACTGAAAGGGCTTTGAAAAGACATGATCAAGGCAAGTTACTGTACCCCCACAGGCACGGGCCGACGCTCTGTGAATCACTGAGCCCTGTGAGATGGAAGTCCTGCACCCAGACTCTAGTCGCCGAGTAGTACTGCCCTTTTATCAGACAGATGATGATAGACCCAACAAATGCAGAAATACACAGCTACACACTCAACACTTACAGTACGAGCACAGTACACACACTTACCCACAGGCGCAGACACATATCCTGTCTCTCTCCCTCTCCAAATGGTAGATGCTGGTGATTTCCATAAAGGCGGGCCTCTGGAGAGGGAGCTGCAATAACATGGCTGCTCTTTGTTTCCCCATGCTGATTGACAGGAGATTGCAGTGCACATTAAATGCCCATCAGGCCCAGCATTAGTTTTAGAAACAGGGGAGTAGGGCCCGTCAAAGGTCAATCCTAGCGCATAATGAACTGATCTCTCTCTCTGTCTCTCTGTCTCTCTCTGCCTCTCTCTCTCTCTATCTGTCTCTCTCTTACACACACACATGCACACAAACACAGACAGGACCCCACTCAGCTTGCTATTAAAGTGAGTTTGAATAAAGACTCTTTTCCTGGTTTATAATGTAGCATTAATAAAAGGGTTTGCCTTGTGACTCAGATCTTTAAACATACTGACACTGTGAATGTGCTGATGCCAGAGGGACAGACAAGCAAAGAGTCTGGACTGTCTGAGACTATAGGGGTGTTCTGTTTTATCTTATTGCTAATGGTTCATTTTACTATGTCTTCATATTCCCTCATAGTTCATCCATTTAACAGAAAAGATTGTCAAGCAAGGCAGACTGAGGGGGAAAGCTCAACAAATCGCTCTCCATCTGCTAATTTCAGCAGGTCTCCAGGTCTCAGAACAGTGATTCCATGTGATTGAGTGGGACTTTGTCCAAAAGAAGACCAATGTGTAATAAACATAAACCTATACAATAACTAGTTCTACACCTATGACAAAAACCCTTTATCCTCAGCTGCCATTTTAATGGTACATCTGCCCATTTCCACACTGAAGCTCAAGATCGTGCATTGCTTTGTTTCCTCTGGGTTTTTCCTTTCGAAACCAGCAATGCCATTCCCATTTCTGTACCATTCATGTCACTGTTTTTCAGTTTCACATCACATCCAGTCTCACAGACCTTCTCAGCAAAACCTCAGTCAGTCCCACATTGTCAAAGGAAATATCATCATAACCTTAGCCTGACAGTGTCTCTTACCTTTCTCCCTGTGCCTTCCTTCCTTGATTGAAAGTTGTAATTAAGAGAGTGGGAGAGAATTAGATGCAGAATGAGCTGTCACAAAGTCGCATTTAAGTGAGGGATGCGCTGGTCTCAGCAGTAAAAATTTAAATGATATAAATTGCCATTTAAGTGTAGCGCAGGCTAATGTTTTGTCACAAATTAATGTGACACAAGGCAGCAATGACAATCAAGGGCTGCCTCATTCTAATTTGGATGTGTTTAGAGGGCTTTTGTGAGTCGACAGCTTTACACAAATTAACACAATTGCCTGTTTTTATGAGGAAACCATAAATGTTTTTCCCTCCTTTGCCGGCTAATGAGGAGAGAAAACTGCTTGTATCTCAGTGTTATGGTGATGCTGAGACGTCTCCACAACAGCAAACCGGTGCTCTAATCTGCCCACAGCCAGAGAGAAAAGAACAAAGACAGAAGCTGAAATGGCTCCCTAATGAGCTACAAGAGTTCTCTAATGTTTTAATGTCTCCATATGATCGAATTTGGATTTATTGTGCATTTTGTTCATTATAGAAATCATTGGCAGATTCTGTCACAGGAGCTCTTAGCAGGGGATTCTTGGAGAAATCCAGCTTTGGGAGAGATTAGTGATAACTGCTGTTTTGTAATGGAGTACAGAAAATGTTTGGGTAGGATGATTAGAGTATGGTGTGTAAATGGTGTACATCTGTTGTAGACCTTAGTGATATTTACAATACGCTTTGTCCTCCCTTTCCTCTCCAGGCTCTAGAGAGTGAGTTTGTTTCCTGCCAGCTCCACCAGTGGATCGATCTAATCTTTGGCTACAAGCAGCAGGGACCTGAAGCCACCAGAGCCCTCAATGTTTTCTATTACCTGACCTATGAAGGCGCAGTCAACCTCAGCTCCATCAGCGACCCCATGCTCAGAGAGGTGAGTATAATGCATGATAAGATGCAAAACACACACATGCACACATGCACTCACACCTTAATATGCATTTCTAGTACTGCACTGCTGATTCAACTTCCCTGTTAGCTCATGCTGGGTAAGGGAAAAATCACATATTACAGTAAGTACACTTGAGTGTTGGCACTTTTAAATGGATGCTTAATCTGGCTACATTACAAACGCATCTGTCCATTCATTCATGTTTCAGAGCGATTATTGATGCCATTAGCCATGTTAAATTGGATAGTTGTGGCGTGGCAAGGGAGCGCTAAGCTAACAATCTGCTGGCAGGAATTGCTGAGCAAAGCCTTTCCCCTGTGTGATACATCTGAAAGCACTGCACCAAGTGTTCCACTTTAACGCCTTAAAGCCTCCTCCTTCGCTTTCATTCATTATTAATCTCCTCCCTTTGAACTGCTACACACACAAGCTACACTGGCCTGTCCCAAAGCAACAACACAAAACAGAGCTGAAATGAAAAACACGGCTAGCTTGCTAACAGCCAAACACTAAGGCTTGACAACTTCACCAACCTGTGGTAAAAGGCAGCTAGCCAACTGAGGGCCTGTTGACCCCGGTCTCAAGACTGACTTTGACTCCTAACAGCTTTCTTGACATCTAACTTGTGGTGCCAAGCGTGGAACTTTTCAATATTTTTATTCTTTCCAGAGTGCAGCGACAGGGCATGTACAAGGTTTCACATTATCAAAGGTCCTGTTGGTCCTGAAATCTAAATGGAGATGAGTTGGGAGTATATTAATGGGCTGAGCAGCCCTTCCCTGCACTGTTCTGCTGCCCTTCATGCTCAGTGACTGGAGCATCACAGGCACTCAGGGTAGATCCTTGATTTATCACCTCATTCACCCTAATTCCCATCCAGATGTGCTTTGGCCTTTAGCCACACACACACACACACACGCACACACACACACACACACACACATGCACACACGTTAGCACACATGAACACATGCAGATTCATTACCAAGGTGCACCGGTCATTTCCACACCAAGCCCTGGCCCATTACCTGGTCTTCTGGTTAATACACATGCACCACAAAATTGGATCACTGACACTCCACTATTTCTGCCAGGCTGCACCAACGACAGTGGGATCAATAAATCCACACACCATGCACGTGGCCTGCAGACAGGTGCATGTGATTTGAGGTGTATTAAAAAAGCACCACCCTCCTTACTGGTGATATCTAAGCACAGCCAGTATACATCAAAGAGGGCAAACTTTGAATATTCCTGCAAACCATACATTTGATTGATAAGAAATAGGTCTTTTTATGCAATTGTGATGCTACACGTAGCCTTTTAACGTCAAGTAGAAGACTGCAGCATCAGTATCTCCCCTTTTCCTGACTATAGGCTACCCCATGTGCTGAGCAAAACATGGGAGAGACTCAGCAACATATTGTATTTTTAAATACAATATAAAATTACAAAAAAAAATATGGTATGATTCAAATAAAATACAATATAGTATAGAAAATATACAATAAAACTGCCAAAGCCTCTCAAGTTTTTCTTTTTTTTTGTTCTCTCTGTATGTATTTCATTTTATTACACACGAGTAGTCTGGAACCTATAGCTCATGAGCCATTTCTGGCTCGACGATGGCTGTTTCACATGTAATTTTTTGCAGTAATAAAGCCTCAGGCTATTTAACCTATTTTAACCCCTGCTTGTTTACATATTACATCAGCCTCTGACACTTTTTAAGGTGTTTTTCTCCTGTGTTGTGTTGAATTTCTTCATCAGCAGTGTGTTTTATGAACTTGCCCAAACAATGCAACACACGTCCTGAAAATTTCTTACCCACAATCAGAGCAAACACATTCGTACCTTCCATGTTGAGTTCAGAAGGTATTGAATGATTTACAGGACTCATGATTGAATTGAATTGTGAGGTCACTGGTGATTCCCACTACTACAATGTACAAGGTCTGATTTTGTCGAAAATCTGCTGCGTTGTTTTATGACACAAAGGGAAATGATTCTTTGGCATAAATCAGATAAAGGGTGCTAATCTTTCAGTGCAAACAGCAATAATTGGCAACATGTTTTTATAACAGGAAAGCAATGAGTATAATGGGAAAGTAAGCATTAATAATGCAACTGGCATGAGATAGAGGCTACTGGTTGTCTTGACCCTGATCTCATTTGCATACAGTTATTATACCAACCAATTAATTTGACAATTGGGTCTTGATGTTCAAAAATGCTAAATGTACCTTTAACAATTACAGTGTCCTTCTACTGTATTTGCTTATTAACACCCTTTGATTTCCAGTCTCTGTGCAAAAATATGAATAAAGGAGCGCAGTCTGCTTCACTCCTTAGAGGTGAAGAAAGAGCCAATAAGAGTTTGCTGTCTTCTCCTCCTACTCCCCTTCTGATACTGTGAGCCCAATCAGCTGTTTTTCACCGTCCAAAACACCCTCAGTCTGAGCGCTTTAATTACTTAAATAAACCAAGGCAGTGTTAGCCTCCGTCAGCTAGAGCCAGGGCTCTCCTTTAGACTGTTTGTGCAGAAGGAAGCCTGCCCTGTCTGTGGAGAAGGTTGAAACAGAGTTCCAGGTCTGGGCCATGTCAGGGTTCAGGGCTGGGGGTGGATGGGAGGTAGAGGAGCTTTGGGGCTGAGGGCTTTGGTCTGATAGAGTCCCCAGAGTGTATCATTACTGAGTGACAACTGTTTCAGTCGAGCTGTGGTCTGGGCAAGGCTCGGCTGTGTTAGGACAGGCCCTGGGGCTGTTCATTGTCAGGGGGATGGGGCACAGGCCTGTGCGTGTGTGTGTGTGTGTGTGGGGCAGTTCAGGGGGGCAGCTGGTTCTGTATTCCTGCCATGCTACTTGGCAGCTGCCAGCCCCCATCCCCCAGAATCCTACCACACACACACAAACACTCTCACAGTCTAGAGATTTGTATGGATCCTACCTTGATATGTTTGTACATGTACACGTGCATGTATACAGCTTTTCATGAGCATTTGTATACCTTTGTGTATTTGCTGTGTGCTTAGATGCCCATCAGCATCTATGCACACACTTGTGTGTTTATGTGAGCATTTCTGTATTGGGAGTGCGTTTGGAATATCTCAGCACAGATTAGGGAATGCTGTGTAGACCACTGCTATGTTTTTCAAAACCATGATTACTTCCTGTCCTGCCTCTGCTGCAAGTCAAAACCTACCCCCTTCCTCTTCAGGCAATCTGTGTGCATGCATGTGTACATATGTGCCCTTGTGCATGGCATGCATGCACATCTGTGTTGCCTCTCTCTCTCTATAAGGAGAAACACACCCTCTGTTCCCTCCTTGCCGTTGTACAGGGCTTCCCCTCTTTCACATGTGATTATGGAAAATCCCACAGCCTCTCATACCAGCGACAAAACACAGAACTCTGTCTGAATTGTACAGCGTTTGCGTAATTCAGCAGAAGACGGGGAAATATACCCACGCGAATCAACCTGCTTTGACACATAGGCACAGTTACTTCCCGAATACAAGGCCCTACAGATTTGTTTTCTTTGGACAGTGCACCTTCTACTGTATGACATTTTTCTTTTTTTTTTTTTTTTTTTTTTTGAGGGCGCAAAATTCAAAGTCAAATATATAGAATCCCACCTCACCACTTGTCAGAACTACCAGGTCATCTTACTTATTTTATTTATTTATTCATTCATTCATTTTCATGCTATTGATGGAGTGAGCATTGTTGGGTTAATTTACATAAAAGCAGCGTGTTTTACATGGAGATCCATCTTGTCAAGTGGCTGAGTAAATCAAAGGAGTGGCTGGGGCATCTGAGCCGAGGGCGTCTCAGCCATTTAAATGTATAGAATATAGAGAACCTTCATCAGACATGGGCCAGTGCCCCCAAAAGAGATTGGCCTTGTGGATGGCCCCTCATATAATCACCTGAGCATTGCATTGGCATATAGGGATAGGACATGCTGACCTAGACTCAACCACTTTCCAACGTTCCACAGCCTAATAAATGTCAGAGCTGAACTTAATGAAGACAGGTTGAGTGGCTTTGAGGAGTCTCTTCCATGCGTTGGCCTAAGCAAGTGCTCTGCTCCGTAGGCAGAGAAGGAGGGAGTCACTTTGACCTTGAACACTGGGCCAACATCCTTTCACTAACACCCTCACACCGGACAGCATGAAAAATACTGAGCCTCTCCATGCTCAGCGTTCAGGTCACATATAGATTACATAAAACACCGTGTTGATTCATGACTAAAAATCTGTGCATGCACAGAAGCAGAAATATGCATACACAGTCTTTACATCAGACTATTCTGCTGTGAAACTGTGTGCACGTACACAAGCCCAATGCCCACTCACACAATTGGCCATAAACAGAGGGTCACACATCCCTAATAAGCTGCTTTGCATGTTTATAGCTGTTGCTGCTCATTCACTGTTTAGAGATGACTGTGTAAGGGACAGAAAAAAAGAAGCGCAATTTCACCAAATGTGAAATTGAAACAATAGTGGTTAAGGTTGAGCTATTTTGTTTGGAGGCCTTGGTTTTGGCATCAGCAAGTTAAACATGTTGAATGGAGATCAATGACAGAAGTTACTATTTCGGTCAGCTCTGGATTCTGAATCCTGGAAGAGGTAAAAAAGAAATGTTGAGACGAGCTCAGCACACCTCAGAATAATCATTCTCTTATTAATTGTCTTCTGGCAGCACTAAAACCAACTTTGTGTCATTATACACAGCCATCATATATAATTTACAGTACCGACGTATTGCAGTCATGTCTGTTAATTGATCCCAAATGGTTCTAAACCATCACCAGGAGTGAGTGATTTCTCAATCAGTAGACTGTATGATGACTATATGATGTGTGTATGGTGTGTGTATACATTTTGATGAATATGTGTGCACAAAATCATACATGCACAATAAAATTGGCTTTGATGACAAAACTTGATGACTTAAACTGAAGTGACATAATGATAATGTCACAAAAAAAATCCATCCAGTCACCATTCACGTTATGTATTTATTCACTGATTTAACCACAACACTTTGTCTACTACCTGCATCACCTGCTACCAAAAACTATGGTATGGAGAATGCTTGGCGTTGCACACATTCTCACATTCTGTTTTATAAATAGTAGTTTTTGTGTGGAAAATAGTACATGCATTGTATGCATTATTATGTGCATTATTATGTGCATTATTTTGTGCATTTGGCCTCAGGCCTTTTTGGTCTTCATGCTATTAATAAAATACCATCATTGAAACATTTTAATATAGTGTAAAGGGCTGGTGCTAGTATGCAGTGCTGGATCTTTGATACTGAAGCATCACTTTTCAGATCTGTTATGTTTGCTGAAGATGAACACTACTGAGCTGATTATAAAGCCACAGATACTAACAGACACACTTTTAAGCTATCTTGTCAATATTTTCAGTCTGGTCAGCCAGTTCCAAACCACACAGATTGCCTAACAACTGTTCCTCTTGTCTGCTCACAGCACAGTCCAAGAAATTTTATTAGCAGATTTTATAAGTCATTCATTTTCTTCAAGCATTCATGAGATATGGGCTTGTCGTTCCCTTTTCTAAATCTCATAGGAAATGTACCAGTGTGGTATCTATCCAGACTCCCAAATAATGTGTTTGCTATAGTTGGTCCTATCAGGGCTAGAGGTGGATTTACACCTGATGATACAGAGGAGGGATTGAGGCAAGTATTTTGCTTAGTCGATGTGAAGATGGGTCAAGGTAAATAAAGGGAAAAAACAGGAAGAGGTAATGTCAAGTTAAAGTGGGTGTGTTGAAAAGGAAGAGTATAGACTGGAGATACAGAAAGATGGACATAACGCCAGCAGTATGTTGTTGCTATATTCACACAGAAAACACTGTGTATATCTAGAATTTTTGGTGCACTATTCTTGGCAATAAGGAAGCTGGTGAAACGTTTTGTAGTAGACACTTATGTTAGTATCTCTGTCTCCCTCTTTGTCTCTGTCTCTCACTCTCTGGTCTCTGGTTAGTTTCAGACAATGGGGATAAGCAGACTAACTTCACAACCTTTTTCTCATGGAAATACCATATGCAGGCCTCAACCATGAGCTCATTCTCAGAGGCCTCGCCAAGTTGGGCTCAAACAGCTCAGCCTACACACACAAGCTGTCACTCCCACACAGCCACTCACAGTGCACACAAACACACTGTACAGCCTGTCATAATTTTGCATTGGCTGTTTTCTCTCTGTCCATCTCTCTTTTTAAGCTGAGCTCAAGATATCCATCTATCACACGGTTTTAATTTCAGTCAGTGTAAATTATGCTACTTGTTACGCCATTTTGTACTGGCTTGTATCCTCTTGGTGTTTAGATTGTGTAAACCGTTTGACTTGTGTCTTCATCGTTTTTTGTTTCGTTTCTGTTGAAATTGATATCACAGAAACAACGAGTCAGGGAGATTGTGGATTCGGTCTGACTGCCACCGCATCTTCTGCTTCACATCCAGGACGTGAACTCAAAAACACAAACACTTTCTTTCATATTTGCAATTTTTTCAAATTTGCTGTGCACATTCATGACCCCTAGAGGAAGAACCCTATTGATTTTGGTAACCTGATGACATTTCCTCTAGTGCCACCATCAGGCCCAGCTCTCATTTTGTAAATGCAGTAACTCCAGTGATTTTCATTCAAATCGTTTCAAATTTACCGTATAGTCACAAGGTCACAAGGTTTTGTTGAAGACTCAGGGGGACTGGAAGATACCCTGCCATTGTTCACTAACAGTACATGTATATACAATGAAAAAATGTTCTTTTCTGTGCGTTTACTCTATTAAATGTTATTTTTTCTAATCGTGTTACCTCTGTGTTTTGTCATGGTGCAAATTAATTGAACTTAACCCTGCCTTTTGTCCCCTCCTCAGATGTAGGCGAGTGAGAGGATGAATTTATGCTAAATTAAATATTTAATGCCTGGAGGGTAGTGAGATAAGTTGGGGTAGCCATCCAGCAGTGTACTGACTTAACCATAGCCCTGTGCATCTATATATACGCGTGTGTGTGTGTGTGTGTGTGTGTTCCATCCCGTGCTGGTTGTCCTGACAGTGAGCTGTGTGATGATGTCCAGAGGCAGCTTGGCCGGCGTCTGCTCTGACATTTATGGTCCTATACCTCTTCATTAACACCACCTAACCAGCCTGCACGCCTGCCTGGCCGGGCCCTCCTCTGATTCTGTGTGTGTGGTGGTCGAGGACAAATTGGTGTGTGCGCATTTGTGTGTGTTTGAGTGTTTAAGTGTAAGAGAGAGATAAAGAAAGAGAGGGGTAAAGTATGTATGCATATATATACAGTAGGTATGTATTAATGGATGCTTATCTCCGTCTCTCTGTTGGATTTTGTGTTTGTTTGTTTTTCTGATGTTCAGAAACTTTAATCCTGTAGCTTTTATCAGGTGATGCTGTGATCTCAGCAAGGTTGTACTTCTGAATCATGTTGGTGTCACTTTAGCTATTACTAACCAACCTATCTGGTATCTACCTTTCAGTGCTGAGATACCAGGATGCAATAATTTTCTAATGAATCAGTAAGGTTTTTATTTTTCTCTTTGTTTTTAATCACATTTTCTCTCTTTCTGTCTCCTAAGGCTGTGGAGTCACAGATTAGGAGCTTCGGACAGACCCCCTGCCAACTACTCATCGAGCCACACCCACCCCGGAGCTCTGCCATGCAAGTGGTGAGTGGTGCATTCACACAGACACACACAGACACAGACACACACACACACTCGCCACTGTACCTGTAACCCTCCCCTCTATAAATGCTTTGGGGGTCAGCCGCCAGGGGAGCTATCTGTCTTTGTGCTTCCTGTTTAATGCCGTCTGTGACTGCTGGTCTGCTCCGGTGTTGGCACTTTGCTTTCCCTCACATCAGTCTTCTTAATTTCTGACTCATTCACGTCATCCTTCATTTACCTCCTCTCTTCCTATTTTCCGTCCCGGACTCGGGGAAAATCAGGTTGTGTGTTTGAACGTATCCTCTCTTTCGTCATCAGAGAGGTCTCTGTGAAAACGCAAGCCTTACCAGCATTTGTGTGCATATGTGTTTAGTGTTTGGGGTGTTGGGGAGAGGCATGGATTTGCACTGGAAACATGGTCCTGAGCCAAACTCTCCACCTGAGCTGGAAGCAGGGGAGATGAGGGAGGGCGGAGAGCAGAGGAAGCACAATGGTCCTAAAGTGACGGCTTTTAAGGGCCAAGGAGTGCAGTGTACACATTTGTGATGGACCAAGGCCCCATGAGTCCCTATTAGTGTGGTGTCCCTGCGGCGCTGACAGCTGGTTGTAGACCCTCTCCCCATGCACACTCACACACACACACACACACACACACACACACACACACACACACACACAAATATAAACATACATTCACACGCACAGACTGAGACTGTTGGGTCTGGCTTTATGTGAACTTGCAACTAACTTTGTACCAAATGTTTATATTTCTGCTGAATGTAGTATTCAAACAGCATTATTCACACAAATCACGAGCGCCCCCTTAAACATCCCCTTCAGAACACCCTGTTCTCCTCCCGCCTCTAAACCTTTTTCCTCTCCTCTTTCCCTCCATCCTTCCTCATGTGAGTGTGTTGTCAGAGTGCTGGCATCTGCCCATGCTGGTGGTAATGATATTGTCAGTATGTCTGGTTAGCTGTCAGGCACACAGGATTTGCTCAGGTCTCTTCCTGATGTTAAACACTGATGTTTCTCCCCTCACTACACGCAAGGAAGAAAATGGCTCTCTGATATTGCTGCTTAGCACTAACACTCTGCAAATGGCTCTGTATACCCTCCTGTCTACCCAGGGAATGTGATCAGATAGAGGTCCGATAAATCTTTAAAACTGGCCATTTTTTTATCCTCACTATTTTGCAGTTGATGTCTAATACATGTATGAGTGTGTATGGGTGACAAGTTTAAGTCTTACCTGGTTCATACTATTTTCTTGAATATTCTTTTGCAAGAACTAGACAGAACTAGCAAGAATCACATGGAGCTCAGTGTTCAGTATTTCACATATTGTGTCTTGGTTGCCTTATTTACCTAGTATATACTCTAAAAGCAGCTAAGGTACTTCATAAAGGATTTTTTTAATATAGTGCTGTAAGATTAGTTGTGATAACATATTATAATCTTTTCAAGGAATTGTTGCCGTTATCAGCACATTACATTAAATGCTGATTAGGGGATCTGGAATATAGATTATAGAATACAAACCAAGGCCAGTGGTTTTTAGATCAGCCTCAGATGACAGTTATCAGCCTATTACAGAGGAGGAAATCAAAAATCATTTAATGGACCTGTAGTTGCTTTGCCCAGTGGTTCTCAGCCTTTTTGCCTCATGAGCCCTGAAATCAAACCAATGCCTACTCGCGACCCCCTGTCACAGGCTGCATATGCAGGGTGGTGAACAGTCCACCTAAAAAATGACAATCTTTTCAGGTTGTTTCATTTACTTAATTATCAGAGGATGCATCCTGTTTTAAAGCTACTCACTATTTCAAAAGAAAACAGAAAAAGAGTAAAATATGAAGAAATATTTTTTCTTTTTTTTTTTTTTAGCCAATACTGCTACTTTATAACAGATAATATTGATAGAATTAGGTAGCATAGATAGATGCTTTATAAGTTCATTATTTCTAACAAACATTTGGATATCTTATGTTTTCAGAGACATTTTCAGTGCTTGAAATGGAAAGACAAATAATGTTGTGAATATACTGTGAAACAGCAAAATGAGTTTTCCTTTCAGAGACGCTTTGCATTCCCATTTGTGCTGCAAACGTGCTTCAGCAGGGATCTATTACCCTCTCTGTGCAAACTTGTACCAAAGTTGCCTCTGTTCCCTAGCTTGGCTTTTCTGCTCAACTGCTGCTTATTGCTCTATCCTGCTGTAGCTTCCTAACTTTCTCTCTATCCCTCTCTTCTTTCTCCTCCCTCTCTTGTTTCCATGCTGTTGCCTGTTATCTCTCTTCTCCTTCCTTTTCTTCATCTCCTCGTCTGCCGCTCCATATCTTGGCTCTTTTGCTCTCTTCCCTGCATCCCTTTGTCCATCCCGGGGGCCTGAACAGTATCTTCTCCTGCAGACCCCTCTGATGTTTACGGAGCAGATGCAGCAGGATGTTATTATGGTATTGAAGTTCCCCTCCAATTCTCCTGTGACGCACGTTGCGGCCAACACCCAGACAGGACTAACATCACCTGCCATCATTACCGTCACCGCCAGCCGCCTCTTTGCTGTCAACAAGTGGCATGGCCTGACAGGTGAGAGACGTGTTTGTCTGTGTTTTAGTATTTTATGGTACCTAAAAGATGCACTTCAGTGATTTATTCATTTATTTATTTGTTTGTTTGTTGTTATTTTATATCTATGTATCTAGTATATGCGATATAATCTGTAATGATTAAATAAATTGGCCACCGTGATGTTATACAGAGCACAAGAAATACATTCAACATTGATCACTGCAGATTCTGCTTAAAATTAACTCAAGTGTGATTTATATGGGCAAAGACAATTTTGAAACAGTTCTTGGAGCTCGGTATCTATCACCATCACAGAATCATTATCATAGTTTCTTGGCTCCCCTCTCTTCTTCAAACTACTTAGTGTCTAATTTGTCTGAGCCAAGGATTGACCCGCCTCGTCTCTACTGGATGGACGTTGATTTGGGAGACAGTTGACTGTGTCTGTTGGAAAGCAGGATCAAATGTGACACATGCAGCACCCAGCGTTAGGTCTCACGTCCACCTCCATACATCAGCCTCTCACTTCACAAAACCGTATTTACCCAGCATCCATCCTGCCCTGGAGGAAACATTAAATTTGATATATCTGAATTTATGAGAATGAAGACTGATCGGTTTTCTGTTGAATAGAGCCTCATCCATGCGGACCACAGATCTGAACTGGCTGGTTAAGTGAACTGACATAATGAACAAAATTTGCATGGAAGCATTGGAGTTTCCATATTGCTATTTGATGGGGATTAAGCTTGTAAATTATCAGGGTGTTTGCCAAAAATTATCTATCTATATTTATATTTAGAAACAGATCAGAGAAGAGGATTGGCCTGCTGTTTGTAGGCTATGCATTAAAATCATTGTGGATTCAAAGAAATTGTTTTATGCCGTAAACACTAAAAACTTTTAAAAAATGGCAGCATCTTTTAATTCTGTTGTCTTGATTATTAAAGGTGCTTATAGCTGAAATTATCTGGGTTAGAAAAAAAAAAAAGATTCTTATTTGTGACTATTAGCACCGGGAATCACTTTTTCCGATAATTAATATTAGTGTTAGAGGATAACACTTAGGACCACAAGGTGACACTTTGACTTTGCTGTAATCATTTTTGCTGTCTTATACTGTATTGAAAGGCAACAACTACTTCACAAGGCCACATGATTACAATATTAATCCAATCTGTCTTGCTGTCTGTCAGGTCATCAGAGCTCAACGGTGCAGGACCAGCAGTACCAACTTCCTGTGGAAATTGACCCTCTGATAGGTAAGCTGTCATGTGTGTCTCTAAAACCATGCATGCACGTGCACATTTTTTACATATGCAAACTTATATATGCATGAAATGACGGTTGGATTTGTATATGAATCCCATTGCGGTCTCGGTGACTCACGACACTCTGCAGCGTTGTGTCCCTGGACAGTAGATTAGAGTTGTTTCTCAGGCTCTGCCCCTGCTCACTCTTTATGATATAGACCCTGCTCTCACACTAAACCATTTGCATGCAAATTGGAATGCAATGAGCTGTGGCCTAGGCCGGCATTTCATCATCAACTCCCCCCCTCTTTCTCCTTTTCTATCGCCCCATCCCTCCCTCCCTTGCTGCATCCTCTTTGGTTTAATTTGAGCGGAGGGAAAGGACGCGTGTCAATGGAAATGAATATGAATGTGGTAATAATGTGTGATTGAGAATGCACGGCGGACGGCTGTCAGGACAATATGGGCGCCTCTCATCCTTCACGACTTGTTGATGAGCAGGAGAAGAGTGCCGAGCTACAGTGATGTATGGGACACACTGGTGAAGCAGGGAGCCACTTCTATCTCCTCTCTCTCTGCCCCAGTAGCTTCTTGCTTTCACGATCGCACTCACATCTGCACACAGGCGGCTTTTTTTAAAGATCTTTTTAATGCTGTAGTCACTCATTCTTTTTGTCTTTCCACACCATTTCCACACATGCATTTGTAAATAATGGTAGGCTATTGAACATAAGCAGGGTTCAGTCACACATGCTCATCTTTACCTATATTTATTTCTCTCCCTCTTTTTCCATCTTGCACAGATAGAACATGCTCCACTGCTTGCCTGTGCAGCAATGCTGATATGTTCAGTGTATGTTTTTGTGACACTGTGAAGGAGTGCATTTGTGTCAGTGAACGCACACTTTTGCAGCTAATTTTAGTCTGCAAAACTTATTTGATATTAACATTAATTTTACATTATATTTTTAATATATATATATATATTTATATTCATACAAGGAATGTGTGCTTTCTCATCATTTTGTTTTTTGGAGCAATAAGGCATAAATAATGTGTGTGTGGGTGCATGTGTGTGTGTGAATGTGTGTGTGGGAGGGCAGGGGAATTTTTTAAGTTTAGTATTTACACTGTTCACATTCCAGAAGGAGTTTAGGCTAAACATAGTAAATTGAGGATGAGTGCTGGGGCGGCTGGGGCAGCTGGGGCCAAGGGAAATGTTGAAAATTGGTTGAAATATTGGTTGTAGCAGGTATTCTGGGCTTTCTCAATTTCCCTACTGAACCTAACTTCTCCAACACCTGTTCCAGAAATACTAGCGGCATTACCAGAAGGACAGAGACTTCAGTTGTTTGAAATAACTTTACCATAGATGTATCCCTCTGGAAAAAAAGAAGATACCACTTACTTGAGAGAATGCCTATAAATTTGAATTTATTTTCCCCTCTGCCTGCTAACCAACCTTTTGGTTAAATTAGGCAACAAAGATGAATTTACAGTGTGTGTTCTCACTCGAGTGGTATACATATTTTGCGCAGACCATGTACACGCTGTCATTACTCAAACTCTTAGGCTCTAGCGGAAAATGTGAAGTCCCCATAAACTTAACCGCCAGGATGTTTTATGTATTCTCTCACAAATCTCCTCTGCACTGTACGGTGAAACTTCAGCGGTGGTGAATTGGATTTGTTCCTCTGTAAAGCTCCAATAATCCAGATTGTGCAGAGAGTGAGCTCTTGGACAACAGCTGATATTTACTGTATGCTGGATACTGGATTTACCGTACGCTAGCTCTCACATTCCTGTGTATGTTTGCAGCCTGTAATGTGAAGCCTATGCCGCTTAATTCTCCCCTATTTTTATGCCTTTTTCTCCCTTTCTACCCTTGCTCCTTGCTCTCCGATCCCTCTCCTCTCCTCATTGCCTGGCCTCACCGCCTCGTCTCTCATCTCGTTTTCACTCCTCCTCCCCAGCCAATAACGTGGGCAGTCATCGTCGTCAGATCTCAGACCTGCTGGACCAGAGCATTCAGATCAGCTCCCACTGTTTCATCATCACCGCAGACAACCGCTTCATCCTGCTGTGTGGCTTCTGGGACAAGAGCTTCCGAGTCTACTCCACTGACTCAGGTACAGCTTTAGTGCTGCAGTCCCCATAGACCAACATCACTAGCTACTGGAGAAGCAGTGTTGTGAGAACACAACACCTATATTCTCTATAGAAAAAAAACATGTTTGCATGGGAAAATGTCTGTATGACTGAAAAATAGGTTTATCAGCTGTTGATGTCTTTTTGGTTAATTGCTTTTGTGGCAAATATGTGAATGTGTTTATTGAAAAAATCCATAGCGATAAAAATACTAATAATTGCTGACCATATAGTCACCACTACACCATTGGTGTAAACTATATTTTCTATTCCTTGTACATTTTATTTGTTACTGACCTCTGGCATCAGATCCTCACAGCCATGTTTTTATAGCTCGGTGGACAACAACAACAAGCCCAAATGCACTTGTTGAACACTAATTTGCTTATACAACCACCACATTTGGCACTCGCGGCCAGCTTGTAAAACGCAAGGTTGGAACTGCTGGAACAGGTGCACAGGAAATTATGAAATTTGGGCCCCAAAAATTTCTATGATGGTTCACAACCATTTGAATGCTTGTTTCAACATTCAAAAGTGATTAAGTCACAGATATAATATGAATCTAGGGAGAATCATATGCCAGAAAACCTCCACCTCACTGCAATATCCATGAGCTGGCACACCATGGAGAGCGCACCATGGGCCACATCAGGATGTACTGTTGGAAATTTTAACTCTTATGTTGAACCACAGAACCATCTGCACTTTTGTATTGTGATTATTATTTTTCATTCGCTATTTTAAACCATATTTAGTTTAGTGACTTGCTCTGCACACTAAACTACAGATGGTACTGTAGCTGTCATAGCTTGCAAATTAGTTATTTGTTGCATGCGGGCTGTCACCAGTCTATCACAGCCTAATGTCTCATATCTGTAATGAATAGTTAATAGTTAATTGCAAAAGTTTTCAATTGTCACAAAAGTCTGTGTTAAGATTTATCATCATTCAAGCTGTTGCATCGGCCTTTGAAAGCTCAGTGGAAACATTTCCTCTGAAGCATCTGCAACACAAATAATATTTACGTTTATATAAACAATCTTTATATGTATAGTATATAATTATGATAGAAATATGTAATTGAAAGTGCAATATGGCCAATTTGTCCAAATTGCAGGAGCTGCAATTTTTTTTTTGAGGTAAGTAAAATATGTGACAAAACACTATTTTATAAGTGACATATTGTGTTGCTACAGAGATGTCCTGACTAACTTTAATAGTTTTGTCAGTAAAAAATGAAAATTACAACCAAAAACTAGCATTGCCACTAAAATCATATTGCAGTGACAGTACTGAATCTGTTATAATACTTACAATGTTTTTTTGTTTTTTGTTTTTTTGTTTTTTTGTTTTTTTTTTACCAAATCTCTCACCCCTAATATAGATATATCAATGTACTATATGCCTTTATACCTAACCTAATTATCATGTACAATCTTTCAAAGTGTCAACATAGACATGTCTAGGTCAATGAAAACCTCAGTACTGCCTCAGATACTCATGCACACAAAACACACACACACACATACACACACAGACGCACACACACAGCTGCATCAGGTCAGGGGTCTTAAATGAAACTGTCTCAAGCTTCGTCTCTGTGCCCCAGTCTTCTCTCCTCCCCAGCCTTTACACATCTATGCAACAGACTCAGATTCAATTTCTGCAGGCCAGGGCCTCCCTGTCTTTAAATAGCGGAGGGGAGGGAAAGAGGAGGATGGGAGTAGAGAGATAGCTCTATTGTGTGACTGCCACAAGGGTGTGTGACTGGAACGTGAACACAGTTTAATCGCCGCGCTCAACAGCTGCCACTGCGGTCCCCAAAGCCCCCAGGTTAAAGAACTGGGGGATTTTATCAATTACAAGACTTGATTGGTACACTTGCACAAAACATATAGCCACATACGCCTATGTGCACACATACCCAATTTAATATGTTTGTGTCCATCTGAGTGTGTGAGTGTGCGCGTGCATGTGTGTGTGCATGCATGTGTGCGCACAAGCGCCTGTGAGCAGATGAGCACATTTAATATGAGGTGCATGGCAGCTATTATTGAAATCATTACTTATTTTCAGTGTTTATAAAGATGTCAAACATCTTACATCTTTGATGTCTCAGTTCGTGTGTGAGAGGATTTTGTCAGTGACCCGCCCCGTTTCATAATGATCCTCTCCTTTTTGATGGGATACAACTTAATTAACCAGCGGACAGTGATTTTTGACACTTAGACAGAAATGTCATGTGCTGCAAACTCTCCAGTGTTTGACTGCAGAGGTCACAATATGAGGAGTGTAATGAGTATTAGACAGCTCTGTAGAGCTGTGGTCTGGAAATCTGACAGCAATTAGCCTCTTTATATATACACACGGTACACATACCACTTCATGTGCACAGGCACACCAGACACATGGAAGCTCACACACACACACACATACAGATTCAGAACACACAGAACAAATATTTATTCTGGTCTTAACATCATTGGAAGGACAATTTTATGTTTAAGGTGTAGAGCAGCTAGCCAAGCAGACAGTTAATGAACAAATACATGGTGGAGAATTCATGTAACAACAAAACTGACACACATTAAGACCATTCTTGGTGAATAAAAAAACTGAAGTACAATTTAAAAGTTATTTATTACAGCCAGTTATTTTTATTTTGCTGCCAAGCTATTTAGAATCATATAATTCCTTGCCTTGACTCATGGTGTGAAATGGTTTAACTCATGAGCGTATGCATAATTCTTACAAATGTTTGTGTGCTTTTTGAAGGAAAACTGACTCAGATCGTCTTCGGGCACCGGGACGTGGTGACGTGCCTGGCGAGGTCTGAGTCCTACATCGGAGGAGACTGCTATGTCCTGTCAGGCTCCAGAGATGCCACCCTGCTCCTCTGGTACTGGAACGGCAAGCACAGCAGCATTGGAGAGAGCCCAGGCAGTAAGTACCCACTCAGCTGTACACTCCTATACATAGACACACACACACACACACACACGGGTAATCTCTGAGTGTTCCCTCTCCCAGACAGTTGTGACTGTGTGATTTACGGCCTCCCTCTGTAAAGTAACAACTAGTTTCATCTGACCAGGCCAGGCCTCGTGCACACAGATTGGATTTCGCAGCACTGTTGCACCAGGAATGGCTCTTGCTAATGTGTTTGAGTGTGTGTGTGTGTGTGTGTGTGTTTGAGTTTGAGAGAGCAGCTTTCATGTGTGTATGTGTGTGTGAGAATCTGTCTTAATGTGAGTGAAAGTGTGGGCCACTTAGAGACGGTAAATGTGATGTTGGGGGTCGTCGGCCAGCACATCAAAGTTCACCGCCATCCCCAGGCCGTGGGGTCATGCTGCTCGATAAAAGTGAAAAATGTCATGGGCCGCCCTTACGTTACCATAACATATGGTATTAACCATGATCAAAGCACCGCATGCACATTGCCTAGCCCTTAGCCTCCTTGGTGCTAATTTGGCTGGCTTAGATTGGCGTACATGCTGCTAAGTGATCCACTACAAATGGGCTGAAATTTATGACAAATTGTGATTTGGTTAATAAGCAACATTGGTTGTTGATTTGGACGACAGGACGTCGATGATTGTTTGTCACTTACCTCATATAAGTCGGGGTGGGATGGTGGAAACTAGGAACATGTTTTGCTCATGCACACAAGTTGATTTAGTGGGCTTTTTTTCCTCTTGAACTGGAATCATAAATACTGTAAGTGAAGTGGAAATTATGGAGGAGTATAAACCAGGTTTTCATTTATTCTGTTAATTTACTTCTTTTATTCTGTGAACGCTCCTTTTTATCCATCTTGCAGCCCAGAAGCTATTTCCTAGCATAGTAGCATATTTGTTTATTTCCACACCAAGTTATGGTAACTGTAGCTTAATTGACATAAGTAATTAAATCACACTCCACATCGATACAACTTTTAAATTCAGGTTTGTGCTTCAACTGTACTGTGCTTCGATGGATTTCTGGGTATAACATGTATATGCTAAAAGGGTGTGTGTGTGTGTGTGTGTGTGTGTGTGTGTGTGTGTGTGTGTGTGTGTGCATGTACATGTGTTTGCGTGCACATCTGTGTGTGTCAGTCTCGTCTCAGCCAGCTTAGTGCCGTTACCCTGCTGTAGCTAGAGGAGCAGACAAAGCAGAGCAGTCATCAGCCCAACCCCTCACCACCACAATGTGATGCTCCATTGCCCCAAACCGCAGGAGGCTCTCCCAGACATGAGTCTCTGCTACACACACACACACACACACACACACACACACACACATACAAATACATACAGACAGCAGAGTTTTCTTTATTCCTCATCCAAAAACAGAGCGCTTTCAAGCTGAACCCTTCAGTCTCACACACATACACTCAGTTAACACATACACACACACACATGCACACACACTGTACATACACACATTCCTTTTCATGCGTAATGCCCTGCGAACATCCCACACACTTCATAAGCTTGACACAGATGACTCCAAATGCCCGTTATACACATGCACACATTCACCAATTCAGACTCAGTGCCCACTGCTTTCTCTGTTTTCCTCTCTGTCACAGAAACACACACACACACACACACACACACACACACACACACACACACACACACACACACTGTTGTTGTATATAGCAGTGGCGAGACTTCACAGCAGCATGCGCACATACATTCCTCAGACATCGCTGCCACCTGCTGGCTGCCAAGGGGAACTAAGCACAGTGTTACAGAATTAAATAATAATTCTCCATCTGCTGATGTCTCTGGTGTTTTAAATGAACTAAACGCCCTGCAGAAGATTACATTGACATTTAGTTGTCAAGGCAACGTGGTTACACCGAGGTATAAAGACAGAAAACTGTTACTTTTATTGTTGATAATAATATACAGTTCCCAGGTACGTGCAGCTACACATACGCACACACCTAAATACTTTTTCTTCAGACACACACACACACACACACACACACACACACACACACACACACACACACACACACCTACCTCACTTGTCCAGATAATTGATCCCCTCCTCAGTGTCATGGTCCTTGTTATGTATAGGTATTAGATTGTAATCAGATGTGGCCCTAATGCAAACCAAATGTCAGGCAGTGGCTCAAAAGGTTAAATGATACCCCAGTATATCAGCTTTATTGATCTTCTTTTAGCAAAATCCGACATCGTGCTTTAATCCACAGGCTTGTAGGACATAAGTTAGCTTTTGGCGATGTTTAGGGTTTTTGCTAGCCAACTAAACAAAATGTGGATGTTGAGAATGAATGAATATTAGTTCAAATAAAACACTCAATATTCTGTCAATATGCTGTTATTAATTACATGAATTTCAATATTATTTTTCAAATTTTCAAGAAAGTATTTTGTAAGTTATTTTATATTTTTTTCTACTAAACTGGCATTGACTCTCACTCTAGTTTGTAATGGTTGGTTTAATCTCATCAAGTCACCTCCAAGGTGAAGTATAAAGTGTTTTTGAAAAATGGAATTTAACATTAGCAGTGGCCTTTGAAAAAAAAAAAAAGGTCAAGTGTCACTTGAGTTTTTTAATTTAATTATAAAAAAGGGAGAATTGCATTTATAGAGTCAAAAGTTCAAACATTTCTGCAAGATGCTGCGCCATTATTACATTACTGCAGTGAGTACAGTAACCGTAACTAAGTAACTTGTCTACTCTTAAGTATTTTAGATCAGTACCTGTATCATACACAAATCTAAGTGGGTGAAAAAGAGGCATGAAACATTGCTAATTTAAACAAGCACTGGTCTTCACTGTTGTGGTTCAGCCTCCCTCTTTTTACAAGGCATGGACGCTCAGGGACACAGTTCACTATCCACCACCACAAACACACACACCCGACTGTCATTAGTGACCCACTGATGTACACAATTACTTTTACTTGTATGCAGATGTGTACGTCCGATAGTTTTAACTTTAATTATTGAAAAGTATGAGTTTACTCAAGTAAGTTTTAACTTGAAAGAGAGGGAACATACAAGTGAAGACGTAGAGAGATGATGATAAAAAAGTTTGATATTACCTCTGCTGTGAATCAATCAGCTTTTGCTGTAAAAATATTTCCATTTAATGATGCAAGAAAAAAGCCGGTGGAAAAGTGCTCCAAGTGCTGTGTGTGAGTGCATACATGACAGAGGGAGAATGTAAAAGGCGATTTTGTTTTGTCGCTCGCCCTGACAGTTCAAACCAAAACACAAGAATCATAGACTGCTTGACTTGGAGCGTATCTCGCTCGCTGTCTCAGACCCAGAGACATCTGGATCCAGTGAAGGTGGTCAGGGGGAGAAGGGTTTAAGGAGAGGGAGAGGCGATGGGTGACAAGTGCTAGAAGGGGAGAGTGAATGAGGGGAGTGTGGGGAGTATGAGGGGTGTATGGGGGGGATAACGGGCAGCCTCTCAAAGGCCTGTCCACAAGGTACAGTACATTTGCATCCACATGAAGGAAAATTAAAAACAAGTTGAGCCCTTTGAGTTGAATAAATTTACAGTCTTTTGCAATCCCATAACCCATTTACAATTTTGCAATCCCATAACCCTTTTACAATCTAACCGTAACCCTAACCTTTTGGCATGTGAACTGCTCTGCCTCCACTATCTCTCACTGTCATTTTTCATTTATAAATGTTTGTTTAAAATGTCAGGTTTTACACAGTGTTATTTTATAATTTATTTTGTAAGTTATTTTATAATTTTTTCTACTAAACTGGCATTGACCAGAGCTCTTTGCAGTGGATGCATGGAGATTCTTTGTATTGACCTCCCTCTAGTGTCCAAAAAGTGGAAATACCTCTGTGATGCTGGTGATGGTAATAACAGAGATGTTCAAATTAAAAAAAGATGAGGCATTACAATTGGTGTCAGTGGTGTGGAAATGGAATACACTTCCTGTCATGTTCCTGCGCGGGCCGTTGGTGTTTTTTCTACCTGGCAGCATCTCTGCAGCAGGGACGCCAAGAGGTAGCAGTTAGCTGAAAGAAGAGCAGGTCTCAAATATACTCACTTTTCTTCTGATTTATTTGTCTGAATAATACCAATTTTCAGAATTTTGGGAAGACTTGTGGCTTGTTGAAAATCAGAATTCAGTGATTATGGGGCGTAAGAATTAGATACAATCTGTATTCAGGTATGTCTTTTTCCATTGGGGTGAATAGACTCAGGACTTGCCACTTGTCTCCAAAGGTGGAGGGCACAAATACAAGAAATGATTTGGATTTGGGTCATCTTGCTTCTCAAACATGTGTGGTAATAATTCTTGGTGTGTTTGTGTTTTTCCAGCAGAGTTTGTCACACCCCGAGCCATCCTGACAGGCCATGACTGTGAAGTGACATGTGCCAGTGTGTGTGCCGAGCTGGGTCTCGTCATCAGTGCCTGCAAGGGTAAGATTGTCTGTTGAAAGGAATATGTCTATAATATACATTTAAACTAAACACAGAATAGGGGGAATCTCCAAAAACCTGACAATATGAACTGCAACTTGAGCCTTTGTGACTTATCTGTGTGCAGAGGGTCCTTGTCTGATCCATTCCATGAATGGGGACCTGCTGCGGACCCTTGAGGGCCCAGAGCACTGCACACGACCCCGCCTTATCCAGTCCTCCAGCGAAGGCCACTGTGTGATCTACTATGAGAAGGGACAGTTCTGCCTCTTCAGTGTCAACGGCAAGCTGCTCGGACACATGGAGGTGGATGAAAACATCAAGGTGAGGAAATGTGTGCATCTGTGCGCATGCACATGTCTGCACCACATCACTGTAGAAGTTTACTCATTGATTAAAGGCTCTCGGTTTGAGATTTCAGTAAGGTAAGGGTTGGTGTGCCTCGAGGCAGCCTCACGTCTCTCTTTTCCCTTTCACACACACACACACACACACACACACACACACACACGGTTCTTTGATCCAAAACCCTGTTGTCAGGTCAGATTGGCTCAGAGGCACTGGTAGAGAACATTCCAGAGAAGTGGTCAGTCCAGGACATCTATCCCATTAACTACCCTCCAGCGCAGGACGACACATTCCCCATTTCCCACGTTTCCTCCCACACAGTTTGGGTGACACAAGATGGTGGCTACTGACTTTGGTTCCCCTGCCCTCTGTTTCCGCTTTGGCCTGGGAATTGTAAGCCAGCTCTGACAGACAGTCACACACCTGCTTCCTATTTAGAAACCTCTCCTGCCCTGGGTCCTAACCTGCCACCCAGCCCACCTCTTCAAAGCCATAAATGTAACTGTAAGACTTGATTAATGAGCACACACTCTCTCACACAGACAAATCCTGACTGAATGCATTAACAACACTGGTGGGGCATTCCATGTCATGTCCTCTGATTATATTATTGCTCACACTGTATCAGTTACAGGTCAGACTGATCTTAGAAGGGTTCCTGGTATAATTTTAGTAACACTGCCAGTTGCAGATGTTAGTTAGGTATTTTGGCTCAAGATTAGTTTTAATTTATGATTTTTCATCTGTCTATAATATAAAAACTGCAACTCTGATTAAGCTTCTCAACCCTAGAATTTGAATATTTAGGCAACTATTTAGTAAAATATTTAAAAAAAATAAAATAAAATAAAATAATAATTTAATAATTTAATAACAATACATATACACCCCCACACACGTGCATGTATACATACACAAACACACACACACATATATATCTCTGTATGTATGTGTGTAAGGATACACACACATATATATATATAGACATATACATATCATATACAGGCTTCACAGGAGGCCTTCTTAGAAAAGTCTGTGATACTGCTACAGCATCAGCAACATCTCAAGTGTTGGATGTCTGGGGCTTTGGTGATTGAACACAGAATACTAGTATTACTTGATCGTTGGCGGAATTAAATGATATGTCTTGATAACTTAATTGATTGACTGATTGATTAATAACTTTTATTTAAACCTCATAAACACAAAGAGGAAAAGACTCTCGTGTTCAATGGTATGCAGGAATAAAAAAGAACAGTGCCAACAGCAAAAAGAACAATTTTCTAAACACAGTTGCAATCCATCTTTGCAAAAAAAAAATTTTTTAATCAAGCCCTGGAATTTCCTCAGCAGCAGTAACAAGTTTTCAAAGTGCACTGCATTTCGTTCCAAGTGTACGGAGCATGGAAGCAAAACATAGTCTTTCCTCATTCAGTATTAACTTTCAGAGCCTGGAGTAGGAACCAGCTGTGAGTGAGTATGATGAGCAATATTGTTCCAGATCAGTAACAATGAAGGATGGTAGTTTTTTAAGCAGAGCTTTGTAAATACCCTACTACCATAAATATAAAAGATATCAATGTTGAACCCACTTAGCAGACAGAGAATGTTTTCACAAAAGAGACTGATGAATACTATAGTTATCGCCTGTAATGAAGCTCAGTAAAAGACATCTAAGGGTTTACAGCGGTAGCAGATGCACATCCATACAGTAAATTACATCTCCATAATCCAAAATGGAAAGAAAGAGCGATTCAAGCATTCTTGTTCTGAAAAACATGGCAAAACAGGTCTTTATACAGAAACCTGAGTTTTGTCTGCATTTTTTTTTTTTACAAGATTGTCGACTTCAGCTCTAAAAGTAGAAGACCTTTGTAGTATCCCAGAGTCGGTTTTTAAGATGTGAAGCACAGAACTCTGTCTTGTGGGAACAATGTGGGCCATTCCTGGCCTTGTCAGCTCCACTCCGCTGTCGTAAATTCCTCCCATGTCAAACGGCATTAGGAAAGGCCTAACATCTTGGAGTGAGGCTGGGAGAGACTCAATCCCCTCCCCAAGCTATCCCATCTCCCCTCGCCCCTGTCAGAGACACCGACAGTATTTAGTGCGCTCCTGTACACACCAAAATCAATCTTCCTGGCCCTCCGAGCCTCTGCACAGTATGACTCCAGGATAAATAAGTGTTTGTCCTGGCCTAAAGTATACGCTTAGGAGGGGAGGAGAGAAAGTAAGTGTGAGTCAGGGAGAGTGTGTGTGTGTGTGTGTGTGTGTGTGTGTGTGTGTGTGTGTGTGTGCTGTGAATTTATAAGGGCCTGGCTTAGAGGTTAGGTGACAGGCTAACAGTCGTCATCCCAGTCTAATAGCAGAATCAAGTGACAGAGGCCATGTTGAATGGATTACTGTCTTTTAAGTACTAATATAACTCAGGCTGTGTAACCATTCCAGCAGTTTTTTCACTGTCTACATCCATGTAATGGGGGGAATTAACAGCACCATAAATTAAAGTTTTTTACCTTTCCCAGGCACAGAATCCACCCACCGTTCCCCCAAAAGAAGTAGGAAATATGGGCATTAAAAGCGCATGTGGTTCTGCTGGAGTCATTTTTTAGTCATCTGAGCCCACGTAGCCATCTTAGCCCCCACAGAGCCGTCGGCCATCTTGTTTGACCGCCCAGTGACAGAGAACTGATTTATAATGTCTGTCTGCAGCCTCCTACCTGGCCTGGCTGACATGTCTGCCAGCTCTCCGGCCTCCTGCTGGGTTTCAGTGAGGTCATGGACTCCGTTAGTAGATATCCAAATATATTCATACACTAGTATAGTAAATTGTGAGTATATCCTAAATACAGTTATTCTCTCTTATTGAGCAATATAGCATTTAATCATACAGAAGATCAGCAAGAAACTGGCAAGATGCGAGATTATTTTATGAAATGTAAACTGAAGCTTTTCATTGAGGGGTGGCCTTATTTTGCACGTCTAGACTCAAGTTTTTCCATGGAGTGATGTGTGCTGTAAGTTTGTTCAAGTGCATTGATCATGATTGGTACAATTGAGGATTACCTTTATCGTTATTGTCAGATTAGCTCTGAATGTTGATACACAAGACCCAATTATTGTGCACACAAATCGGATCCACACCAAACAAACCAAAACAGAGCGCTGCACTCAGTCACGCTCCATTCCCAGCCATCTTGGATGACGATCTAAGAAAGCGATCTAGCTGGATTGATTCTCGAGCCTCGTTGCCAGCGCGCACGTGCGCATGCTGGGTTGTGTGTGTTCATTTGAATGTGCTTGCCTGTGTGTGTATTTTCAGCCTGCCTTTCGTAAGCGCGTGCACAATGAGAATGAGAACCAGAACTAGTATAAAATGTGTATCGTCTATGTCAGGGGTAGGAAATTCTACAGAATACACACACATATAAAAAACAAAAGTTTAATTTAGGCTGCAATCTTTCTGTTGTCTAATCCACTATGTATTGTTTTTGAAGGATTGTTTACATTTTCCCTACCAAGTGAAAGTTGTTGACTTGTTTCAGCTACAAAACTTAAGTTATTCTTTTTTTCCATTGAAAATGAGCCTGATCCAACACACATGGTGTTGATGATTGAAGTCCCTCTGGTTGAATCACTGCGAGGCACCCGCAGCTGAAAGACGTCTGACTTCGGTGTCATAAAACCACAGAATGAGGAAAGCTCTAAATTAGTGTCATTTGCTGCCTTTAGAACTCACATTCTGCCTCGTCATTTCATCAGCTACAGTTACTCGCTGATTGATGCTCCTGACTGTTTCAGTTTCAGCTTCCACTACGTACTGTGTCCATAATGGACTCCAACACATGGCTTGATTTGTGTATCCCTGATTCCCGGGAGAGCCATTCAACTGTTACAGTTTGCAGGAAAAGCAGATGAGACGAGTAAATCTCAGGGCCTCACTGTGGGGAGCCATCTTTGTTGCAAGTCAGGCTCTGTATGCAGAAAGCCTCTAAGGATGGAGGCACAGATCGGGATCTTTTGTCGTATCACATGACCACGCAGTATGAGCTTTACCTTGACTGAAGAGATAAACTGGCCCCACATCTGCAGTCCTATACCGAAACAATTTCTGCATATGGTTCCATGGTGACTCACTTCACCGCTGTTTTTTTTTTTTTTTTTATTTTGCACTGAGCTTTAGAAGGCAGAGATCAACAAGAGAACAGTAGATAGTGAAGCATAAAATACAACAGATGGGAAACTGCATGATGAACAACAACATTTGTTATGACCTGTGCTATAATTCATACACAAAATAGAATCGGTAAGGCAACTACTGAGTTGCAGCAACTTAGTATACTATTCTGTTTCATGTAAGGGATTGCATATTTTTTCCACTGTCTTTTCATGTAGATATTGAAGTACATCACGTCCCGCAGTATCTTGATCATTAGAATTGAAGGCTCCGGTCACATCAGAGTTAGCATATTAAGGCAAACATGTATACAAGTTGGATGACTGATTTGAGAGTGAAAATTAAAAGCATCACAACGGCTGTAATTATGGACCAACCAACTCTGTTGCCAGTCCCTAATTGTATACACTTGTGTTATTCTCTCTTATTTTCTAGAACTGGCTTTCTGTGAATAAAAACGCACTAAATTTGCCACAGAGGCCTACTGTAGCTTTATTCCCATGCCAAACGATGCCCTTTAAAGTTCGAGGCAAATAGTCCTGATGGTGGAACTATAGCAAGTGTAGAATGTATAAAATGAATACTGCATGTATTTAAAAATTTTTTTTTTTTTTTTTTTTTAGACTAAACAAGAGGAACATGAGGACCCGTTTGCACCTTGGTCCCACATGCGTTGCACAAATTACATATAACTTGCTGCAGAGCATCCATAAACCTGCACAAAAAATCTATTGTGGGATTTTTCATTTAATTAAAAATTGATTCTGATTCATGCTGAATCTCCAAAACTACAACATATGAAAAAATGTTTATCAGATTCATAAATGAAATTTCATAATTATCTGGGTAGATTTTTTTATTATTTGGATTCTGCCTTAATGGAAGGCTTTGCAGTTAGTGGAAATATAGAATTTTTAAATGTTGTACATTTTTGGCTTATGGGACATTTGATTGTCATAATAATAAATTAGAGACATTTTGGCTTGATAAAGGAAATTTGTGCTAATATGGATGGAGTAATTATCTTGTACCCTGATTGCTGTTTTAATCATACAGTGAAGCTGCCTTTACTGCGACTTTACTGTTACTCACCCTTACTTTTACTTACTGGCTTATTTATACATATTTACTTAATTTATTTATACTTAAAGTAACTTACTCACTGAAACCTCCTTATTTACTTAAACCTATTCATACTTAATTACTTACTATACTTAATAACTGTGTTTAATTATTCTCTTATTAGTCATGGTCATTCATGACTGCCTGCAGTCCTAGCTGACTCTTCTCTCCTTTTCCCTCTCCCAGGCCATGCTGCTTAGTCGTGATGGCCAGTATCTGCTGATAGGGGGCGATGGAGGTGTGGTGTCTGTCTGGCAGGTCCACAACCTCAAGCAGCTCTTCACCTACCCCGGCTGTGACGCAGGAATCCGCGCCATGGCCATGTCGCACGACCAAAGGTAAGAAAAGAAAGGAGGAAATGTCATGCAGTGTCGTCTTAACACATTTAAATTTGTTTTACCTGACACACACTCACTTGCTGAAATGATCCAAATTTAATTAAAAAAAAAAAAAAAAGGTAAATTCACACCAGGTGGGAAAGAAAACTCATCATGCTCCTCCTATCTTCTCTAAGGTGCATCATAACTGGCATGGCATCCGGGAGTATCGTGCTCTTCTACAACGACTTCAACAGATGGCACCATGAGTACCAGACCAGATACTGAGCTGGCAGCAGCACAAATTTGACTGACAAAGTTGCATACTTATGGGCGATTCAAACTGGGCGTCTATTCCACGTCTGACTCCTGTCAGTGGCACTATTCTGTCCATATTCTGATATCCTGAATGTATCTCAATGAAAGAAGAAAAAAAAATTGAGCTGTTATAGCAAAAGAATTAAACTATTTTTAAAAAGAAGGGCATTGCTATATTTTGTAGATCATATAGAAAATTTTCATATAATATAAATCATAGGGTGGGGGTTATATTACTGTATGGTTAAAAACAAATCTATTTTTAGCTGTAAGAGTCTATTTTCATCTCCTCAGAAGGAAAATAAGGATTTCTGTGGAACTAGTGAGAACCATATCTATGGACTTAAAAATCCAAATATTTGTGTACTTTAGGGTGAGTGATTTTTTTCTCTCAGTAGGTGTGACCATGTGGGGAATAATTATTGTCATTCATTTTTAATATTTTTTGCTATTGTGGCAACATGAGATAGATTGAACTGAAAGTTCTCAGCAAATAATAACTGAGTACTTGTTACTGGATATAAAGAAATAAATAAGGAGGGAATATACATATAAATATATCCTGTTTAAATGTAGTCATCCATGTTCTGAAAATGCATATCCATTTCCTCTGTACCTCTTGTGCTTGCTAAGAGATTGCACTTCCATGCATGGCTCACAACTCGAGTATAACTTATCAGACCTTTCATATTACCATCTAATATGTGTAACGGCACACATGGAACAAAACTTGCCAGCAATAGCGTTTTAGAGTTACTTGATGAGCTTTATATAAATACAGGTAGTTGAGGATGTCAGGAAAACCATGTCAGGGGTTCTGCTCCCTTCTTTTTTTAGCCCGTAAGCGACTGAAAAGGCAAACACCTGATTGTGTTTCTCATTACACATTTCCAGACAGGAGAATCCTGATCAGTGTCCACAGTGGAAATGGAGTGAGGCTATGACAGGTGATTGGCACGGGGGCGGGGAAAATTCAGAGCTGTTTTTTGCAATACGTCTTAAAACCGTGTCCAAACCACGCTAGCATCTTCAGAGTCCTCTTTGAGTCCTGTCTCCAAACCAGCTAACCACAAAGAGAGATGTGCAATGAAAGGGAGGACTTGTTGCATTGCACTGACTGTGGTCATTTCCTCATTAAGACAGCCTAGATCGCAGATTGTGTAGTTTTGATTCTAACCCAGCGCTAAAATGGCAATGAGATGCATATTCCATGAGCCCTCAGTATAATAAATGTCCTACTGTACCTTGTTTTGAGGAAACATTCCTTTGAGTTGATCTGAGCTTGGTGTGGTTTGAGTCTCCAATTAAATGACATCTACTGTACCTTTATCACTCAATATTTTTGGCAATCATTTTGGAGTGTTTTTGATGTGTGCTGAGTTCTGACAATAAAATGGAATTTTATAACTTGACTTGTCCTCTTATTTGTGCATCTCTCACAATGAATACAGCTCCCTCCAGTGGCTGTGTAGACATCCTACAGCTTTACAGACACCAACAAAGTATTTTGTAAACGAAATATTCACCACAATTAAACATGTATTTGAAGTCTTTATTGCATCTTTATTTGTTGCTCTGCTAATTGAAAATATCAGGACATTAAAAGCAGCCACTAGCAAAAACTCTTCTTCCAATTGACATTGTTAATCTACTTGTTTGAAACTGACTTTTCATACAAATTCCCCTTTACAAACTGCATTGACAAAGCATTATGAAAGTCTACTTGGACTAGATTTACACAAAAGAAGCTAAAAGACATACAGTACCAACTTGACTTTGTGTGTGTGTGTCTGTGTGTGTGGGGTTTGTCTTCCAGGGAGGCAAAGAGAGAGGAGAGGCCGGGGGTCATGCAGCTTAACGACTAAGAAAAGTGAAGTGTTTACAGGCGCCTCATTGAACCTTTGAAGCAGTTAGGCCTACCAACAGCAGCTGGGATAAACAGTGTACATTTTTGAAACAAGTAGGAATATGTGCTAAGGAAAAAAAATCACGACATTTCTGCTAATTACAAATAAATTATTTGACACCCCATTTTTCAGCCAAGCTGGTTTTGATAAAGGCATCTTCAAGCTACTGAACAGTTAGCCAGTGGCCAGGCACATACCTTTCACCTAAACACATTCAGTTTTTTAATAAATCCAACAGATCAACAACCATTTGTGGGTTATTTTGAAAGAACAGAACTGACCGCGGTAATTTCGATCAGCCTGTAGTCCAGCAAAATCAAACAAACTATGACAGGCTATGAGACCATAATGTGCACAATCCATTTCCTTGTCTTTGCAGTGTTTCCAACGTTGCAAGAAGCAGTTAGTGTTTGCAAAAACCAGTCGTGAGGCAAACCACAGGCCTGCGATTTTGGTTCCTCGCCTGTTGGATTTATCGTCACTAATTTGGTGTACAGCAGTTACGACTACAAGGGCCATGGCTGGTCGATCACAAGTAGGCTCAGGCAAGAAAACAACTTAAACAAACCTTCAAGTTTCAGTTGGATAACTAAGGTTTTTTTTCCACTATATACATCTATGGAGTTCACACCAAAAAATATATACAATCAAAGAATGCGAGTGTGTTTGTGTGCGTGTGTGTCAGTGGTCTGGGGTGGACAAAATAACAGAAATACCACCAGTAAATGACACACTTTGAAAAAAACAAAGCTTTAAAAAAAACAACCACCACCTTTATGTGTGAGTTTTGAGAACATCATGAAGCAACTACCAGAACTTTACAAAGCTAAATATTCAGAGCCTAAATGGCTGGAACATCAACCACAAACCTGCAAAATCATTTGAAGTGGCAATGGGGACAATTTCAAAAACTATCCCCACACAAACAAACATAATGCACAGGCCAAATGGAGCAGAGGCCATAAAAAAAAAAAAAAAAAAAAAAAATATCAAAGCCTGTTGACAGGAACAGGATGCCACAACACTAAACCCTCAGAAATAACCATACAACTGAATCCTAGCCATTTAGAAACCACATGTATCCAGTACATAAAAATGCTTGTAAGGAGCGAAAAACCCTTGGAAATGTGAAAAAAAAAAAAAAAAAAAAAAAAACTACTATGGTCTGATCTGATGACATGTTATTTTGCATATTGTAGATACTACTGTAACCATGCTAATATTACTGTCCTCACAGACGTCTTTAAGAGTGAACGTGAACACAAAGTGCTCAAAGGGTGTGGTGCAGAGTGTGACATAAATTTCTCCAACGTTTTGGGGGGAAATACCCTTTTTGTGACTTAGCCAGACTCAGACAAGATGTTGGATACCATCTTCACCTCTGTACATCCTGTGGATCGCTTCCTATAAGTAGTATTTTGTGTTAGCTTAGTAGAAAGACTTGAAGTCTATGGGAGTCATTAACCAAGCATCGTCAAAGTGAAAAAAAAAAATAAATAAAATAATATATTGTTTATTTGTCATACACGTCTTGGATTTTTTTTTTTTTTTTTCTTATAAAATGAGAGTCATCTCAGGAGAAGTTAGATGATGGATCTGTAACTGCTGAACAACATTTATCCTTCCATCTATCACAGTGATCTGTGCACCGCTGAAGGTATATGAAGATCCAGCACAAAGTAACTTCTCCTAAAACAATTAGTTTTTCTGTAATTCCAAGACATGTATTTCAAATATACGACACACTGTGTAAATAAGACAGAACTAGTCTATGACTTCCTTAGACTTCAACTCTTTATGCAACGCTAAGAAAATGCTACCCATAGGAACTGATCCACTGGACACACAGAGGTGAAAATGGTATCCTACATCTTGTCTCAGTCTGGGTAAGTTGGTAAAAGTTTACTTTGCCAAAAATGTTGGAGTATGCCTTTAAAGAAATGCATCCTATGGCCTATGGCATGGTCCAATGTCCCACTACAAAGTCCAGCAACCCCAGGAGAACTGACGCTGTTCTGAAGGCAAAGAGCTGCCCAACTCCTTATTTAACACTTCGTATAAAAATGTTGGTAGGTATTTCTTTATTTTGTCCACCTACTGTATGCAGTAATACTGTTTCCTTTATGGGGGAGACTAAATTAAACAGACAGTCAGAGATAGGGTTGGTTGTGACCATAGAAATACTGATACTGGTTATAGAGAGTATACATGGATCTAAGGCTGCAGCTGTCCCACAGCACTACAGGTAACTAGGCTAGCTAAGTTCAGACGTTTGATATGTTGACATATTTGCTAACATGGACACAATGTGTCTCACTGCAAAGCAAAAAAAGACACCACAAGGGGAAAAGAAGTGTGTGTTTGTGTGTGTGTGTGTGTGTGTGTGTGTGTATGTGTGAGTGAGTGTAACAAACATCTATTTACATAATAGCCACAGGCAATCCAGATGAGATCATAAATAAAAGAAGAAAGAATTCACATCAACATGATATAATATGCATGGCCTTCCAAAGACAACCACTCAGAACATACAGCAATATTCTTCCCTTTCTCCACATCTCCCATCAATAAATACAAGCATATATACAATCAACCAA
This sequence comes from Myripristis murdjan, assembly GCF_902150065.1. Taxonomy (NCBI): domain Eukaryota; kingdom Metazoa; phylum Chordata; class Actinopteri; order Holocentriformes; family Holocentridae; genus Myripristis; species Myripristis murdjan. The sequence goes on from NC_043980.1 coordinate 22,942,120, forward strand.
GTGTTATCAAAAATGCCTTGCAACCTCGTCAGAAAATGAGTGAAGTAATAATGAGAGGAAAAAAAAAAAAACAGACAGCAGCCACTGGCTCAGGTACAGCTACTGGGAATGCTCTAGCCTCTGAAATGTCACGCTGAGAAAAAGGTGGGCAAGGTACAGGAATGACACAGACATGGAATGAGGCTTTGCTGAGGGTACAGGGAAACACATCTATCAGAAGAGACGAGCTATCTAAATCATCTCCACCTCAGAACTCTCCAGCAAAAGCAACATCAGCAGGTAAGAAACTAGGTGAAAGAGGGACAGGCGGGCCAACGGGAGAGGGTGGGGTTTCACAAAGGGGGGGTGTAGAGGGAGGAGAGGGAAACATGGTAGGCTGCAGGGGAGAGGAGAGAGAGTGGTAGGCTGCTTTGATGGGAGAAGAGGGAGAGGAAGACGCTTGTTTGGTAGGAGAGGCGGAGCGTGCTTTGAAAGGAGAGCAAGGGGAGGAAGCACTTTGTTTGGTTGGAGAGGAGCAAGAGAGGAATAAGCTTGCAACTCTGGTGCCTTTGGTTGGGAAGGTGAGAGTATCTGGCTTGGTGGAGAGGGAGCTAGAAGGGGAGGCTGGTTTGGTGGGAGACGAGGGAGAACCGGGAGATAGTTTGGTAGGAGACGAGGGAAAAGGGGAAGGTTGTTTGGTGGGAGAGGCCGGTTTTGTGGGAGAGGATGGAGAGAGGGACGGGGGTTTGGTGGGAGAAGTGGGTTTTGTGGGAGAGGATGTAGAAAGGGAAGGGGGTTCGGTGGGAGACGCTGTTTTGGTGGGAGAAGAGGGAGACAGGGAAGCTAGTTTGGTGGGAGAAGCTGGTTTGGTGGGAGAGGAAGGAGAAACGGAAGCTGGTTCGGTTGCAGACAGGGGAGGTTTGTCAGTAGACAACGGGGAGGAGCTTGGGATAGAGGTGGAAGGAGCTGTGTAAGGTGTACCAGTCAGGAGAGCAGGAGGAGCAGAGGGTGAGGGAGTTTCAGGTGGAGAGGTGTGGGCCAGAGGGGAAGGGGCTGAAGGTGATGTAGGTGAGGTTCTGATCTCAGGAGGGGACGAGGTAGCGGGGAAGGCTTGCGCAGTGGCAGAGGGGGAAGGGGAGAAGTGGAGTGAACTCACAGGGGCTGAGGCAGATGGATTGAAATCAAGCTTAGCAGGAAAAGAATCACTGTCAGCCATGGACTGAGAGCTGGGAGACTTGGAAGTGGGTGCAGCATTGGGCTCAGCAGTCCCTGGGCTTTTGGATGCCTCAAGAGGTGCAGTCTTGGTGGGCGATGCCAGCTTGGCAGGTTTTGCTCGTTTGGTGGGTGAGGCTACTTTGTTCGGGGATGATGATTTGGCTGGAGAAGCTGGCTTGGGAGCCGGCCCTGGCTTGGCTGGCGAGGCTGCTTTGACTGTAAGGGCAGGTGGGACTTTCTTGCCAGCCAACGGCGGCGGAGGCGGCACTGCTTGGGGCCCCTTGCAACGACGGCTGGTGAGCTGGAGACTCTCCTTATCTAGAGCTGTGTTCTGGTGACGAGACAGACAGACAGGTAGATCATCAGCGTGGCAGTTGTTTTTATAACAAGCAATGCCAATAAGGACAGAAAAAAAGAGTTGTTGTGGGTCAATCTACAATGAAGAGAGAAAACTTTGAGTAATTTAGTCGAAGATTTGCCATCCTAGTGCCTTTTCCACTGTAGTGTTAATTCTACCACACACGGAGAGCACTGGGATTTAGTGGACCCAACATTTAAAGGAACAGCTCACCCTACATAACAAAAACGATATTTCCCAATTACCCCTAGTGCAGACAGTTTCTGTGTGATTTGGCCGGGTTTCCAGTCTGCCGTGATCTCCCCTGTCTCTGGCCACCCCAACACAATGAGGCTGGATGGGTATTGTTTGGAGCTCAAACTGTCACAAATGTCCATGAGGAAAACTCAACAGTGACGCCTCTTTCCAAAAACAATTACACAGATACTCAACATCATCCACAAACCTTGGAGGGAAGAACATCAGCAAACTGTACCTATCCACTGCCAAGGAAGACAAACTAGATCTGGATAGATACTGATAGATAATAGCACAATGGAAACCTCACCAAATCACACAAACTATCTCAACTGACAGACTGTCCTTGGGTAAGAGGGAAAATACCATATGTGTTTTGGTATTTTCAGTGACCTGTTCCTTTAATGGATTAGCTTTCTTTTTATATCTGTAACCACTAGCAGCTGACAGTTCAATTCAATGTTTCATTTTCCCCTTTGATTTCCTGTAAGTGATCGAGACAAATGATGAAACAAGCCAATGGATATGAACATAAATAACTGAATGATGGGTCAACAAGTACATAAAGTATGCTTCACACAGTAGACTGACCCCACCAGAAGGCAAATCAGATCACTGCTATACTACATACAGAAGAAGGGAAAATGAGAAAAGAGGAACATTTACGTTTTCATTTCTGAAATGTCTAACCGATGTATACTGTACATTTTTTCCTTCAATAAAGACATGATATGTTCTTAAAGGACCATACCAGTGATTTCGAATGTCTGGCCCATTTACTACAGTTTACCCACATTTTACATTGCAGTAAACCACTTCAGAAATCATGTGGGGTCCTAATGATTTCACAACATATAATCAAAATCCCTCAATTTTCAAATTAGTATTTTTGATCGAAACACCCACCTTATATTCTGCAGCTAATAAAGTCATCGCCATTTGTAAACCACAGAACTGATAATTTGCTGTGACTTTTTTTTTTTTTTTTTTGCAGAGAGACTATTTCATTTTGCCCAATTTCAAGTCATCAAAACACAACAGTGGTGCTGCCGGAAAAAAAAATGGCAACTTTGTCACGGTGAGGGAATACTGGTGTAAAGAAAGTTTGTAGTCTCTGAAAGTTCATTTTCATATTGCTATGGAATGAATAGAAACCAACGGCTAGATAAAGTGTAGGAAAAATGATATTGGAGATATATGCATTGTTGTAGATACTACTGTAACCATGCTAAATCACTGGTATGGTCCTTTAAGAATGTAGGCAGGCAAACTAGTAAATTTACGGTTGTTTCTCATTTGCCCTTGTGCTGAATCTTGGAAGCAGAACACACGAGGCGTAGCGTTAAGTGTTAGTACATACCATTGCTTTGGAGCTAATTCAGAGGTGTGGTAATGCACGCGTGTTGGAGGGAAGGGAGAAGGGAGAAGCAAAAAGGGACAGAGACTAGTCTTAACTCACAGCTTCACAAAATAAAGTCAACACAAAAAGCAAGACGGCCAGTGGACAGTTATTGTTCCAGCCCAGCGCGAAACTGATCATGCAGATAATGAACACAGATCCAGATCAAGTGAACGGTGCATTTGAAAAGAACCGAGTTGGAACAATCTCACTGTGTACTGAGACTTTCTAAAGCTAAAGTCAGTGTCTGATTTAGGTAGAGTCATGTGTCTGTGGGTGCTACATTTACATATCTGTGATTAAAATACAGTGGTTAATGTGTGAATTAGCTATCCCAGTTTTAAAACGTGTAGGGGAATCTTACATCCAAGGCAACAAAGGTGTTTCAGTTTGCATCCATCTCTGTAAATTTAAAGTGCGGTGGCAATATTCAATGCAGTGGCAGAGCTCTGTTTTGTCCACAAGGGGGCACCAGAGTACCATAAATGTGGAACATGGCTGTAGCATGGTCTCGAGCAGTGTGGTTCAATCACACAGCCCAAGGAGCAGACAAATAACACAGCTAACACGTCTTCAGTGTGTATGGACAGAGAGGGAGGCAAATGAATCTGGTCTTGCGTTAGCAGTTAGTCAGCACCATAGACATGCTAAATAACCTCAAAGACAATGCGATGACAAACACACCTTTCAACAAAGCATCCATGATTTTTTTTTTTTTTTTTGCACAATATAATGTATGTAATCATTACAAATGGAAGGTGAGTAAAGGAACAGAATGAAGAGAACCAAATGCTGACAGAATCAGAGATAGGAGCTGTTGTAAGAAAGGCCAAGACAGAGCGTATAACTGGAGATTGCAGTAGAGAGTTAGCAAGGCCCACATCAGTCATTTCAGTCAGTTATTGAGAGCAGTTAATGCAGTTTACAGCTTTGGGGTGGGTGGAGGCAGGGGGAGGTACATGGGGAGGGAAAATGACAGAGGGAGTGGGAATAGCTGGAGGGAAAGAGGATGGTGGAGGGGTTATGTCAGGAAATGAGGAAGGGCAGTAGAAAAGGCATGGACTGAGGTGTGTGTGGGGGGGTTATGAAGCGTGTACCCAGCGTTCAGCTCCGGGCGTCCCCTGTGGTCCTGGGTCGGGTGTGAGGGAGGGGTGAGGAGGAGGAAGGAGGAGGAGGAGGAGGAGGGGCCAAGGCCTGGGCCCGCTTTTACACCTCAAACTGTCAAATGAGATTTACAACAAAATGAGGCTCCTCGCAGCAAGGAGGGGGGTCAAATCAGATTTCAAATCCAAAGGAGGCCCAGCACAGCCCTCGATCGTTGTTCTGCTGGGAGGCGGGACACATTTTTTCATGTGGACTTTGCTTTTTTGTGCAAAGGAGTGCAACTGAGAATCACTCCTCTTGAAAATCATTTTTTTGTGATGTTCTTGCGTAGGTTGGTACTGTGTAAGGATAGTCCGTTACTGACAGTCAGAGGGACAAACAGAAACTGAAGGGAGTGGGCTTGGCTGATGATGTGGAGGGTGACATAAGTGACAAGGAGGAAGTCCAACCCTACAACAGGAAGTGATGTAAGTAAGGCTTGAAACAGACAGGATGGAAGGATGTGACTACATGCATTTTTCTTAAACCGGTGGAAGACTGCATTGATTTGGAGTGAATAGTAAATCTATGAAAAAAAAAAAAACATCTGTCAGTCCAGCCCCTATTGCAGTTTTCATCATATCCTCCTTAAAAACCTGACTGACCTGATTACAGTTGTTCATGAAAAGTTGTATATAGTCCATCTATCATGTTTGATCATTTTTAATGTCCTTTTGGATGCCAATTTATGTAAAAAATGATGAATTTGTGTGGAAGGCAATGAGGCCAAGAGGCCAGATATTCTTGGCCAGATGAGTAATTGGGTGTAGGACTCATTCAAGAGAGTAAGGAAAATTTCAATCTGCTGTATTTGGGTCAAGCATTCACTGCCAAGCAGTGGAAAAAACATGCTTTTCATGTTTGGAAAAGGGCCTGACATCCAGTCATTATTACTACTAATACCCTGAGACCCCATGAATATTTTGTTTTAAAAGGTCATTGCTGGTCCAGAATCTCATGAAGGTCATAAGATTACACTCCAAAATGTACAGCAATAAAATCACTAAGAAAAAAAAGGAAAAAATGAGCAAAAGGATCAATAATTAAACTGATGGTTATGAATATGGTGAAAATTTCAGAAAACCATGGATTTGTTTGTGCATTTGGTTGTGATTTTTTTCTTTTTTTTCTTACCATAATGACTGACACCCCAGCTGTGGTGTTGTTGTGCTTTGGCACTGTATTAAAGTGCGTCTTCAGTTTACCTGTCACCTCCATCTTCATGTTGTTCTCCATGGCTGCATCCTCCTACACACAGAGGCACACCAACTGTAAACTGCACAATGGCTTCTCCACATACAAGCATAAAATCTGCTCAGGAAACAACGTGAACAAACAAAGTGTACCACTCTTCGAAACTTGTGACACACACACACACACACACACACACACATACACACACATACACACACACACACACGAGTTTGCTGCTATAAGATACCGTGACCCAGGGGTGGGTGAGGACGTCTTGTGCTGTGTAACGAGCCTCAACATTGACCTGCAGCATCTTGCCAATCAGCTCCTGGAACAACACACACAGTTCAGTTCAGCACGACATCACAGCAAAATGACTTCTCACCTACACTGTCGCTTGTTCACATCAACGTGGCCTCACTTGGATAACACACACAGACACCTCACACTGTCCACATCCTCACCTCAGTCAGTCAACACTGATGGAAGCTGTTGCTGCTGAGGCTTTCACATGTACGTTTTTGATGGCTGGAGCTTTAAAAAGGAATATCAGTCCAGCCCCACTGTACTGGGGTGCTAGGAGACAGTAGCCCGGAGAACCACATGAATCTGCGAGCTCATGTTATTTGCTCTAGCAGATTGATCTGGATTGATTTGTCCTTCCTCCCGTTCAGACAGATTTTCAGCTAACCTCAGCTAACCTAAGAGTTGTGATTGGCCCACGTCAGGCCAATCACAACTCTATATCTAATATGGGGTGGGTTTGATGCAATGACTGATGTTGAGGCTCAACGGTGGCTCACTGCTACCTCACACATTTCACTGCTCTGATCGGCCATAGGTCTATCCAGTTGCATCCCCGATTATCTAATATGGGACAGATTTGATACAATGACTGACATAGGGGTGCCTTTGAGGCTGAATGGTTGCTCAGTGCTACGTCATACATTGCTCTGATTGGTTGTAGGTCTAGCCAATTCCCTCCAGAGGCATTTTACAACCACTGATAATGCCTATTGACTATCTATGACAATGCCCTGTGGAAATCAAAAATAACCTGAGAGCTTCCTAATTGGTCTGGCATGATGGCACGCTAAAGAGACAGGTAAGCACACAGGAAACTGCGCCACATCACACAGAGACTATCTGCATGGACAGACTGCACTGCCTTTTTTGGATTTTCGGTGAACTGTTTCTTTAAATTTACACCGACGTAGGAGACAGTGCTGCTTCAGAGTGGCTTCATGCTGTGAAGTCTGTAACTATGTCCTTGTTTAAAGTCACAGTGGCACAGTTCTTGCATGTTAAGTGCAGGCTGCAACTGCAATACATGACTCTAATAGAGGGTTGGAGTGGAGACTAGTCATTAAGAGTGTGGGTTCACAGCTTTTTCTGTTTGAATGTATGTATATATATATATATATATATATATATATATATATATGTGTGTGTGTGTGTGTGTGTGTGTGTGTGTGAGAGAGAGAGAGAGAGAGAGAGTGTGAGAGTGTGCGTGTGTGCTAGTGATACTAACCTTGACTGAGTCTGTGATGTTGTCCCAATAAGGACTAGGAAAGTCCAGCCGCCCCACTAGGATCTGATCAAACAAGTCCTCTTGTAGATTATTCTCACTGCATGGACACACACACACACACACACACACACACACACACACACACAGGAAACATAAAATATTCATGCCGGAGCCCTTAGAGCATACTACATTTCTGTATGTGGGCACAGCAGCTTCCACAATGTGAATACCCTGCGCTGTCTGTCTTACATACCAAAAAAATAACCTAACCTCCCATTTCATAATGCATTCACTGCAGTATAATGCAATCACTGCCAAAGTCATGAGATGCTATTGATTAAACACATGGATCACAATTAGCTTATGCCAGTGTTGGAGCATGGTAAATCTCCCACTATGTGGTTTCAGGCAGGCGATCCTCAACACAATAACTAATCATGGGGAACTGCTCGTCTCTGCGGGATCACGCATAAGATAATAGGCAGATAAGGAAAACAAATCATCTTCTGCTTATTTGCATGTGATGAACATAAATTGCTTAAGTAATGAGTAGGCAGACACATGCCTGAATGAGTATTTCATATGATCCAGAGTCATGAGAGCTGATCCTGAGTGATGTGAGCTGATTGTGAATACCTTCTAAATGGAGGGAAGCCACACAGAAGTATGTATGTGATGACACCAGCAGCCCAGATATCCACCTTCAGACCATACCTGTGGAAAGAGAGGAGCAGCATAGAGAGGGAGAAAAGGTATGTGATTGGATGAAGAGCAGGTCAGTGATCGTCTACTGCAGCTGTGTCGCTTTTAACACAATATTTCAATTTCACCAATGTTATGGTCTAAACATATGGCTGCCATGTCACCAAACAAGTCAAGAGGGAAACACAACAGGGTACAGGGTACAATGCTTTGTAATACACAGGAATGTTTTTAATTGAATCTGTTCAGCTGAACTTGTCTGCTCGAGCATAAAAAAAAAAGTACTTTAAACAAGCATATTGGATTTCTCAGCCATTTAGACAAGTATGTGGTTCGATGGATATAAATACCACTCCTGCTTGTGTTGCTTCATTTAGCATGCAGAAATCCTAACTACATAACAATCTCTTTAACTTTAATCTCCTCTCATAACATATGGCCCATCACGAACACAGCAGTTCAGTTCCATAGCCTATTCTTGGTCGACCGTTGCAGATGGAAACAGATGGCTCCTTTTAACGCGGCTCACCCATCAGCTACAACACGTATGGTTTTGTATAACAAGTGAAGTTTACCCGGTGAAACTTCAGCTAAACATCTAGGAACTGACAGGAGCATGTTCCTTACCCGGACTCAGCAATGATCTCTGGAGCCACGTATGTGGGGGTTCCACATACAGTGTACAGGGGCCCCTCCACCACAGTGGCCAGCCCAAAGTCCCCCAGCTTCAATGATTTGGTGCCATCTGGATATTCAAACACCTGAGGGAAATGCGAGCACACACTCAGCTCAAGGTTGCTATGCAATTAGATGCTTAAATATTCAGCTCTTTGCATTTTTATGTATGTGTTTGTGTGTGTGTGTGTGTGTGTGTGTGTGTGTGTGTACTTGGAAATGCTACATAGTGAGGATCAGAATGTATTTTTCACCAACAGAGTGAGGAGACATTTTGTTCAAAGACATATTCTGGTTTATTGGCTTAGTTAAGGTTATGGTTAGAATTAAGTTTAGGTTAAAGGACTACCCCAATGTTTTGGGCAGTTTTCCGACTTACTCAGACTGAGACAAGATGTTCGACACCATTTTCACCTCTGTACGTCCAGTGGATCAGTTCCTATGGGTGGCATTTCTTGTTAGTGTAGCATAATGACTTGAAGTCTTTAAAAAATCCAGGACGTGTACTTCAAATACACAATCCATTGTGTGATTAAGACAGCTTCGGAGTTGCCATAAGGTATATTTTTTCAGTTTGACAGAGCTAGGCTAATGACTCCCATAGACCTCAAGTCTTTATGCTAAGCTAAC